>NC_137235.1:20887216-20889716 GCF_949987685.1 Ammodytes marinus
TGTTTTAACTCACTTTTGCGCCTTCAAAGCCACTGCACTATTTCAGCACATCTGTGACACACAGTAAAAAGTGAGAGCAATAGACAGAGCACACCAATGATCCAGTGCAAACAAAGCTTTTTCGGACCCACCTCATTTTTGGAGGGATGCAGACGTTTTCAGGCAGTCATCCGCAAAGTTCGCTTGCATTTGGTACCATAATGACTCACTCACTTGTGCGAATGTACAAATAAACAAATGCAACAAGGAACAGATCACACAAGGTCAAAAGTTTCCTGCTTGCTCTGCACCTGAACAATGTGATCTGGCTGTTTTCAGCAACGTGCAGCCCAAAGGAGACTGAGTGGCATTATCTGTGGATCAGCCAACTCCCCGTAACAAAAAAAGGGAATCAAAGCAGTGGAGGAGAGACGGGGGCCGCAGAGATGCATGGAGAACTTCAAAGGTGAAACCAGAGTTCACACAGATATGAGGCTCAGACTACAGGGCAGAGCCCACATGGAGAGAGAGAGAGAGAGAGAGAGAGAGGGCAAAACTGAGAACATACACATAACATACACTCAACGGTGTGGGGGGCAAAGCTGCCAATACTGTCAACAATAACATCCTTCATTCTTGTTGTATGATGGTGAGCCAGCTGGCGGGCAGAAAGGAGGAGGAGGAGTTGGGGGGCTTTAGGGGTCCAGTGGGGTCTTTGGAAGGTTGGGTGCTGTGGTGGGGGTGTGAGCCAGGTATCAGGTGTATCAGGGCTGAGAGGCCCCTCACTGGGCATCCTATTCACCTGCTGCCCAAGCCTGGACAAAGGCTGGGGCTCTGGGGCTCCGCCGGGCCACAGACAGGCCAGGTAACACTAGATGGTCTTAATGGCTCCAAGGTGAAGGGAAGATGGTAAAATGAAGATTACAACATGGGAAAATGTTGGGTTCAAAACTGAGCTTTTTGATGATCTCACTCAGTCGTCCTTTTCCCATGCAGCTGCTTTAAATGACTGAACACAGCAATGCTTCACAGAATGTTAATTTTTGACTTATTGATTTGATACTTTTACCAGTATTGTGTCATTCATATACCGATCTCGGCTATGACACAATAGTCTAGATGAAAACAATGTATTCTGTCCCATTTGCAGCATGCCAGAAGATGTTTGCCATTCTTCGCAATGTCACACTAAAATCAAGTTGTAGATTCAAGTTTAGCATGCCATCATGTAAGTGGTGTCAATTTTCTCTAACACTTGGCAAGAAACCAATGAAGAGTATTATGTTGTATATGTCAAACTAGGCCTTGAAACCATTGTATACCCTTTTTTATTCTCGGCTTATAAAAGTGGTTATGTCTCTGTAAAACAAAATGTATAAACAGATAATATATATATATAGTTATAGTTAATACATTGGTGTGGGTCCGATTTTTCTTGGGAACGGTTTGAATGTGTGTGAAACTGATCCGTGTTTTAATGCCAGGGTGTCCCCCCCTGTCCACCAACAGCAGAGACAGCTATGAAAGAAAAGGCGTGTTGATTTCTGCATTGTTCTGTACATTTCACTGCACACACATACCTACTGCAGAGGGGTGAATCTAAACAATAATTACCATACTTGACTGGCAGACAGACAGACAGATGTGTGTGTGTGTGTGTGTGTGTGTGTGTGTGTGTGTGTGTGTGTGTGTGTGTGTGTGTGTGTATGTGTGTGTGTGTGTGTGTGTGTGTGTGTGTGTGTGTGTGTGTGTGAGAGAGTGTGTGTTGTGTGTGTGTGTGTGTGTGTGTGTGTGTGTGTGTGTGTGTGTGTGTGTGTGTGTGTGTGTGTGTGTGTGTGTGACATTTATATTCATTACAAGGAATGTCTACACTCTACCTTTCAATTTATTTAAATTGTTCAAATTGTTTTAATATGTTGCATATGTACTGTTTGGATTTAATTGTATTGTTCGATGCAGTGCTAATGGTTTTTTTAACAGGAAAATACACACATTTTAAACTTTTTCAAATGTTCATATTTCTTCAGCAATCCAGTGTAGTGTCAGCTTTTCAGCATCCAGCATTCACACACATTTTCAGCAGGAAAAGCATTTTTATTCAATCTTTCCATTTTCTCATTGAACTCCTGTTTACCACAACTCGTTATTCACAATGTATGCATTACAATGTAGACAAATCCATCAGTACCCCTCTCTCACTACAGCCACTACTATACTACATCTATCTGCTGCTGTTAATACTACTACTACTGCTCCTATTATTACTTCCACTACAACTGCTAATACTTCACACACAGCTAGAACAATGCAACTACCACCACTAGTGCTACTACTGATACTGTCAACACTCTTCTTTTAAACTTTTTGTGATTCTGTCAGTTTCCCATTTCAGGTTTTTAGTAGTACAGCACATTAGCACATAAGCTTTTCACACTTTTTAAGCAGATTATTTCACATTTTTGCACTTCCTGCGTTTGTTGCAGTTCCGTGTACATTTTCAGTTGTTTTGCAGCTCCATTTC
>NC_137235.1:20894716-21157216 GCF_949987685.1 Ammodytes marinus
GATAATAAAGAATATAGCTTTGGCCATTACTGTATTCAGGGTCTGCTGAGCAGTTAGAGGGGTCATAGGTCTGTGACCCCTCAAGCTAGATTATTGCTATGTCCAGTTAATATTGTTTGTGATTACTCTTTTTATAATTTTTTTTTTTAAATGTAATTTACAGTCACTACATTTTCTTGTGTGATTAAAATGTGACTTAGTTTCAGTAAAAATTCATGGCAGTGTTCAAGCTGTTGGTTGGTTCGGAATGACAAAATCAAATGGAGAACACATCCATTCTTATTGACTTCATTGTGATTCATGAACCCCAATGGCCTGAGCATATGACTTCTAAATGTTGTATATCCACGTGGGTTGAAGACCCACTCACAGTGCAGGTGCAAGGGCTTTGCTTTCCTTGAATCCAGGAGAGACCAGCACATGGCTACAAACTATAGCTTGTCCATGAGAGGCTGTCCTAGTTAGAAAAATAATGACAATTACAAAGGTTTATGATGTGTATTTCCCAGAAACAAAGGCAGAAGTTGTGTGAAGTTCTTATACCATAACTGTGGATGCTGTAGCCGTATGTTCAGCGGGTCCACCCTATGAGAAAAAATCTGAGCTGAAATACTAGTTAGATGAAAATATTAATACCACTTTCATTTGAAGAATATTAGAATCGAGATAGAAAGAAGGGTGAAATAACTAAAAAATACCCCTCCAGTACCTCTAGGCTTTTAACCTGCATGTCAACCAGCAGAGATACGTATAAAGACCTCTTCATTTTAACGTGTTTGTGTGCAAACTAAACAAACAAGCTAGCAGTTCCACTCTTTACCTTGAATTAAGCTAAGCTAAGCTAAAACAAACCATCTTCTGGACCTAGCCAACAACAACAACAACAACAACAAATAGCATATTTTCCAAAATGTCTACCTATTCCTTTGGTGGTTCAGTTGGTGCAATTACCTGCTCTTTTGGTCAATCAGATAAAACTTTCCTTGAGTCAGGCACTGCACATCAAATTGCTTCATTTATTTTATGTAGCTCTTAATCATGTAGATGATTATTTTCCTACATAAATAA
This sequence comes from Ammodytes marinus, assembly GCF_949987685.1. Lineage (NCBI taxonomy): Eukaryota > Metazoa > Chordata > Actinopteri > Uranoscopiformes > Ammodytidae > Ammodytes > Ammodytes marinus. Next base: position 20,895,785 of record NC_137235.1, read on the forward strand.
ATAAATCAAGTAATATAAAAGCAGATAAACTAAATGCAGTAATTGGCTTCTACTTTGTCATCTCTAAACCTATCGTTATTGACACAGATTTGACTACTCCCCCTCTCCCTTTGTCACCCCCCCCCCCCCCCCCCCCTCCCGCACTCCTCCTTGCCTGGCATGTTATAGGGTGTTTCCACTCCTATTTAGAATTTAAGAGCAAATGTGTCTGTGAATCCATACCATTGAGCAAACATGTCCACCGTAAGCCACATAAATGATTTCACACCAAAACCACATGGGAATAAGTGTCTGCTGTCTCTATCTCTAATCCCCTCTGTTCCAACCTATCGGTTCAGTTCCCAAGACATCTATATCAGCTCTCTGAAATAACAGGAAGAAAAATAGTCTACCATTAAGTTTGGTGCAAATAGCTATAGTGCCCAGAGAATCACTTATAATCCCGTCATGATTGCAACTTGTCCAATAATTTGGTTTATCACAAAATACCTACCTGCAAAATCAATGGCATTCCCATCAGAATCAGCTGTAATGTGTGTGCATTGTAAAGTATATTCGCATACTAAAACTAAACTAAGATAGGGATTATGGTGAACATTACACCTGCCTGCAATACAAAAACATGTTAGCATCGCCACTGTTAGCATGCTAATGTTAGAATTTTGTTGAAATCCCTGCACTTCCTAAACTGCTGGATATAGACTGTTAGTCTTGTATTAACAATAGCATGAACTCTCCCATCTGGAACACCAAAAAACTGCCTGCAGGTCTTTGACTCCTTTCTTTCCTCTGCCCTCATTTGACGTTCAGGAATAAAACCCTGGAAATTTCACAGTGTACAACTTAAAGGAGGAAATGAACCTAAACTCACTTACAACTTGCCCGAAAGATGTCCAGCTTAGGCGGTTATTCTGCTTGAGTGCATCATTACAATGATCATTTCCTGAACAGGTTTTTTTTCTCAATCTGCTTCTGCTGGGATCACACCTGCAGGTTCAACAGAGTATGTTTTTATTTATCCTCTTGTGTGTGCTGGCATGCGTGCATGATTCAGTCGGCAAACTGGATGCTGTTATATGCAAACCACTGATGCATGTACATCTTCAACGCCAATTATAGCGTGTTGATATGTATACATGTCCTATAGTGTAATTACTTTCTATGCTCTGGCACTGATTTGACACCTCAGGGCCAAGGAGAAGCTTAGGGCGCAGTCACACTAGACCATCTGTTCCATGCCCAAGCCTTTTGCATCCTAAAGTCTAGAACGTCTGGCTAGTGTGAGCACGCCATCCGTATTCCAGCACGGAACACTTCCTTGGCCACAGAATGCTTGGGAGAGGTGTGCCAGGGCACGGAACAGATGCTAATGAGATGACAAGCGCACAAGCAGGCGCACAGGTGGTGTTCCTAACATGAATTTATTAAGGATGCATAGTCGGTTAAACATTAGCTGCCTTACTAGTCGGAACCGAATTTGCCCATCACTTGGACTTGAACATAAAATGTGTGAGAATTAATCAAAATCAAATCAAATCAGTTTTATTTGTATAGCCCAATATCACAAATAGTCATTTGCCTCAGTGGGCTTTACATTCCATACAATATGACACCCTGCCCTTACACCCTTAGCTCGGCTGAGAAAAAACTCCCAGTAAAAAACCCTTTACCGGGATTTTTTTTTAAAAAGAGAAATCTCAGGGAGAGTCGACAGAGTAAGGGATCCCTCTCCCAGGACGGACATACTGCAATAGATGTCATAAGTAGAGAAAAATCACAAAGGAGTTTGATCATTGACCATATGTTTACATGGTAATACTAAAGTAAAGTGTGAATAGTGTGGATGCAGGACATTAATAATTATAAAAGAGGGAGAGAGCTAAAAAGGTGTGAGCAGCATAAAGCAAAGCAAAAAGGTTTTCTTGACCGCTGCCCTAAGGCCCGCTGTAATTATTCACGCTCGTCAGATGATTTTTTTCTTTTCCTTTCCGTCAGCTATTATAATGCTGCCTTTACGCACGGCAGTGGAGACGAACCCCAAACAACACACAGCGAGACTCGGCGGTCCAGTGATAAGGAAACAGTAGCCCATTTACGTTTAACAGAAATTTTATAAAGACACACTTAAAATAACGCTCTCTGCCCATACAAAAAGTTCTGACTTGGATTACTTTATGCCGGGGCTATCGATGTGTATAAAACCATCCGGTACGTATGGTCTGATGACGGGCCGTTATATTAATAATAAACAGCGCGCTGCACATTTATATGAGACTGTCCACCCCAACCCATAACATCACGGCTACATTTTTTTTTAAACAATAGCTTATCCTTAAGCTATTGTTTTTGGTCTGTTTGGTCTAATGTGGAAGTGGAATATTTTATGCAAATTTGGCCGAATGAAAATTTTCACAAACAGTCGTATTGCCTACAAGTAGACTATGCTCCAAATCCCAAACGCGCACGTTGACGTAGGGAAGGAGCAATCGTGCCCAGGCCAGCAGCAGTGGGAGCACAGGCCAGCGGGGGAGTAGGGAGGGCCGGGGGGGGGGGGGGGGGGGCAATCGTACTGGAGCAAGGTACAGGCAAACTCGCCTAGTGTGAGTGCGCCCTTAATGGCCACATGCATTGTAAATTAACAAAAATGCACCATGATTGTCATCATCTACAAAACAAAAGATAAACACCCCCCTCCAAAACAATGTTAAACATTTAAATCTATAATATCTTGGGTTGTGACCAAACAAGCTTTCTTTTTCCACGATGTGTGTAATTTGTGGTTTGTGGATCTGAGCTGAAGACAGTGGTTAGATGGGTATTTGACATGGAATCTGCACGTTGCCTTCTGCTCGACAACATGTTCTCCGCCTGCCTCAACTGTCGATGATAACAGGGTTGAAAATATGTGCACCGGTCGGTGTGAATCTTTCATCTGCAATATGTCAGGTAACAGTCTTTCATTGAAACAGGCAGAGAGAAAACAGCAGGAAGGTGGTGAGGGGCACTTCAGTTTACTTTGGCGTGTGATGTGGTTTGACTGCATAATGTTGTGTCTTCTTCTCAGAAAGTGCAACACTTATTTTGGCGAACTTCACATGTTTAAGACTTTCTACATTTATGTATTCCCTTTCCATAATAATGTTGCTTTTGCTTCTCAAATACATATTTGTTAATAAGCTTTAACCTTTTGTTTTAACCTTTAATATTTAGTAAACAAAGTATCTAGTGCTCTTTAAAGGTGCAGTGTGTGAAGGGAGTTGGCGTTTTTCTGAACAGACACGGTAGAAGTGGAATGCAATATCCATGAGTATGTTTTAATGAGTGTATAATCGTTTGAAAATATTTACTTATTTATTTGTTAATTTATTTATTTTATTTGTATTCATTGGTTTAGTTCAGGGACATATAAGTAAATAAATAAAATATGTTGTTATTTTATTACCTAAGAATGAGCGTTTTACATCTACAGTAGGGGAGAACGGGGTAATTTATCACACGGGTAGGTTGTCACAATCGTTATATCTCGGAACCAGAAGGCGCTGTCTGTTAAATGTTGGTATGTAAATATCCACAACTGGGATCAGAGGTCACCTACCTTGGAGTTAGACTGCTGCATTTGAGGTGAGAGGACGGTTTGTGTTTTTCATGTCAAATTGAAAATATTTAGCTCCTCAGTATTTTTCTTCTAGGCTTTTACACAATGGGTTTATAACAAAACACTTGTTACCCTAAAAAAGTGTGAAGGGTAAGCTATAGTTTAGATAGCAAGCTAATTAGTTGTCAGATGGTTGTTGGCCTTGATGCTAGCAATAAATTCCAGTTGGGGTATTTTTGGGGTAATTTGTCATCACTGTAACTCAGATAGTGAATGTGTGTATCCTAGTTGAGTAGGCTATTATTGTTAGACCTATTTGTTTTGTTCTTTATGTTGTTACATACAGTAGGTTGGTCTTAATATGGATTTCCTTTTTGTTAATTCCTTGCTCATTTTGTGTTAAGATGCATAAAGTTATGTATGCCTATTTTTCAACTTGACAATGAAATTAAACTTTCTGATGTAGTTCTGCTTTCTTGCCTTCTTTTTAAGATGTTTCCCATAAAGATAACATTGTGACAAACAACCCCATAGTGTGTGACAACCGACCCCTTGATGTGTTAGAGTGAGGGGTTCACATTTCAAGCCAACACCTTAAGCTTCAATTTAATGTAGGAATGACTATTGAAAGATTTTACTAGAGTAAAAAGTGTGCCTACTTACCCCGGTCTCCCCTACATAGGTCGCCATGTTGCTTGGCCATGTTTCAAGAGTAGCACATTACAGACGAAACTAACGGCCTTATGAGGTATTTATATATAGTGGGTGTCTGCTAGAAATGCACCTTTTGAATATGAAGACTAAGTAACTAAATACATCTTCCCCTCATCACTTGGCACTTGGCAGTGGTGGATGATGCCATCTTTAGTAACTAGATTCTTGTCCTTGAAGGCCACTGTAGATTTTGTAAATTCTCCGAATGGGAGGGGTATAGATGAAGTGCTGCAATCTAGAACTTTCACCACTAGATTACGCCAAAACACACATTATTAGACACAGCACCTTTAAATGCTAAAACATACATTGACTGATTTTTGGCTACTTGGGGGTACTGCAAGAATAATCACCTTATACATGTAATAATGAGAACTGGCAAACAGTGATTTATGCTTCCAGCAGGCAAAGATTGTCACTGGCATTTATCTGTTGTTGTTATTGTCTTCCTGTCTTAATGTTACCCTCTTTCTAGTTTTGTTCTACCAACCGCCGAGAGAAATATCTGTTTCTTTAGCTGCTAGTTGCTAACTTTGTCCATCTGCCATTTAGTGCTAGGCTGTGAAGTAATGTATGTTCTTACAAAGCTTTTCTGCCAAAAGCAGCTATACCGAGTTTGATGAAAGTGCCAAGACTGAACCAAAAACGTAACGTTTCTGGTTGTGAAACCAAAACAGTAAGTAGGAAGACACTAAAACACTTAGTGGACCTGGCAGGAAAAGCAACACTTTTGACAATTGCATTTCATTACACCTTTCACATCTCAAATAGTTATTTTATCCATTGTTGACATACAAATATTGATAAATGTTTTCCATTGCAGAAGTGGAAGAGTGAAATGTGTGTGCGGAGACAGAGGGGATGGTTTGGCATTCAACACATTTTATTATAACACCAGGGACTGGTTTATGTCCCGCCAATAGTCTACTTTAAGTCTGATAATTGCCATAAATTTTACCTTCAACCATGACCAGCACCTTTCCAAAAAACACAAACACACATGGATTACCCTTTGCCGTTCACATATAGATGTTTTTTATTTGGACAAACACACATGAACTCTATGTTTTTAAATTGGGTCCAACTCACAGATTCTGTATTTTTTATCTTTGGAAACATATTAAATCTAGTAGAATTTATGTTTTGTGGGTTTGAACATTGTTCAAATGGTTCAAGTTGTGTTGCTGCACAACACAACTTTGTTAGGATGGAACCACTGTTTGGTATGTCACTAGGTAAAGAGACAAAGTCATATGTTTGATGAGTTCATAGCTGTCTGATATGTCTAAGAATTTGGGAAGGATACGTCGTTTCTTTTGGTCCGAATTCAGCACAGCTGAGTCACTGCTACAGCACCATTAATCTCACACACAGAGAGGTGATGACAGACTGTGTGCACGTCTTAAGTGTGCGCGTGTGTGTGTGTGTGTGTTGACGACTGCAGGAAGAACACCTGTGTGGACTCTGCTAGTTAGATATGTATCAGTGGAGATCACTGGCTTCTACACCTGCCTGAAAAACAAAACACACACACACACACACACACACACACACACACACACACACACTTCACGAGACATAAAAGGGACAGTGGCTGAAATATCTGTGAATTGTTTTCTGCTCTGACAAATTCTCTTTCATATTGATTTTGATCACAGCACAAGAGGCAGTATGTTTAGAGCCATTTGAGCATTGAAGATTAGAAAATGTTTGGATAGACAAAAATGTGAATGTATTTGTTGTAGAGCTTTCTTGGACAGCACACTATAAAGATACATTTAAGGAAGATGCAAGAAAGGAAAACGTGAAATAATTGTTTTCTTTTTTTTGTCTGGTTTTGTCTGTATGGGCCATTACCTGCTGGATCCAACGGTGGAGATCTAACCAGTCAATGGAAAACCCCACAGAGGACAGACAGAGAATGAAGAGGGGGGTTGAGGCACAGCACTACACACAGACACACACACACGCACAGACACATACACGAGTCCTCACACATCAGTCAGACAGCCCTCTAGTCAGGAGAACCCCTGGCTCACCTTCACACAGATTCACAGATCACACACACACACACACACACACTCTCTCTCACACACACATACACACACACCAACACACACACAAAATTGTACTGACATGAATCTACGCCGTCACTTTGACTCACATAAACATGCATCCCCCTCCCTGCAAACACACACACACACACACACACACACACACACACACACACACACACACACACACACACACACACACACACACACACACACACACACACACACACACACACACACTTCAAAGGAAGTTTGTAACCTGACAGGCCGGCAAGACTAAGAACCCACATACAGCTTTTTTCCCTAATTCTTCTTCTCAGAAACCCACCTGTTTCTTATAAACTTTCAAGTCATACCTTTTGACTGGTTTTACTGTAAGATCTCTCTCCCTCTCTGTGTGTCTGACAAACACTCTCAGTCAGAGTGCGTATGCTGGTACTCAGGCTCTGTCTGTCTGATGTTCCCTCCATCTCATCCTACACTGTATACCCTTATCAGTGGATTATACATACACTGAGCCGTGTCCTAACTCGACACAATGTAGCCATGCTCCTGCCTGTACAACTGGGCAGATGTGAACCGCAGCGCCCTGTAATCTTATCTGAAACACGTTGCAGAGGCCGAGGAGCCTGTATGCTGGCACCGACCTATACATGACGATAACTCCTTGATGTGAAATGCAGCTGGAGACATAAAACAATTTGAGACAAATGTGACAGAACTGGTGTTTTCCCAGCGTAGAAGGCAAACACAGGCCAGATGTTGGAGGGAACAGGCTGACAGGTTCAACTGAGCTCTGCTTCACTACTGTGTAAGGTCAGTCAGGCTTTGTTGAGCCTTTTTTCTTTTGCTCCTATCCCTAGTACGCGGGGGTCCTGTGGGTGCCACAGAAGGAGGTTCAGGAATCGCACTTCACTCACATAACCTTAAAAAGCCTGTTAGAGCACTTAACCTTCACTAAATAGAACAAAGGTTACTACACATTACATGGGTGGGGTGGGAGAGGGGGTACATTCCTACGTGACTTGAAGTCCCCAGGTAATTCTAGTCCCGTGCAAAGAGGGCTTAAGATGTGCCAAGGTAATTCAAAAGATTGACAAGTTACTGAGCTCTGGTAACTGAATTACGCTTACTCCAGTTTCACCCCACTTTCAGAGTTTTACCTTAGTCTGATTACACCGGAATTATTCAAATACTTTTAAAGACACACACATGCACGCACACACATGGCCACACACACGGCCACATGGACACATACACACACACACAACAACAACAACAACAACAGATTGATAGAACAATTTCACTTCTAGGCCTGTTTAGTAGCTGTTTTGCGGCTATTGATTATACCTAAAGTTTATCCTCAGCAGATGGATTTTGTCTGGTTATCATTTGACTGTTTCTAAGCCACTCCCTCTTATGGCGTTATCCAGTACATGGTACCGGCCCTAGCCTAGTCTACTCACCTCTTTTGGTTTTCCACTATGAAAAAGTACCTGGTACCTACTTTTTTGGTACCTACACCATTGAGGTACCAGGGACCATTATCTGAAACAACGCATACCACTGATTCAGTTTTTGTTCTACTTTCTTTCAAAACTGGCAATCAACCACGCTGTGGTTGCTCTACAAAGTACAGCCGTTCTTCTTGTTGGTAGCCGACAAGAAAAATGCAGAGAAAGCTGGACGGGTCAACACGCAATGGGAAAGTCAACCAGCAACTCACCGATGTGACGGCGGTTCACATAAGCATGTTGGTTAACGTTACACGCTTTCACATTATCACCTTGATGAAGACTGAGTAGCAACACATAGATGCTAACGTTAGCCAGTAACGTCACTATAATGACCAGCTATCATGGGTACTATCTTGTAAAGGATAACCACCTGCAGAAAAGGACCAGGGACAGACACAACCCTCAGAAGTCTAATTTCTCACTGAAGTACACTAAAGCAGTCTTCTCTGTTATAGCTGGTGACCAACACATTTGCAGAAATGAAAACAGCCACAAGCTTATTTTATCGTAGGTAACTAATTAATCTTACATCCAAAAGTTAGTTGAAAAAAGGCTAAGCTATTAGCCATAAATTGAAAATCATCACTGGTAAATGTTCCACGTTGAAAGAACAGCATTGGTTTTGTACTGCAATATAGGAAGCAAATGTAATTCTGCTTGGTTTTACTGCTACACAACTGTTACAACTGTAGGTAGTAAGCTAGTTCGGAGGACATAGCGTATCCTTCCTTAATAATTTGTTTTTTTGTTCTTGATTTTGTAAAGAACAAAAAACCAGGCACCACCCTTCAAAGTCTGATACTGAATATTGCTCTTTCTAAAACCCCATGCACACCAGTTCCACTTGTGGGAAATCCAATGGTTGAAAGACCTTCCATGACAACAGGTGATAATGTGTGATTGGTCTCAGAATTTAGGGGAAAGGGTTTGGATCCTGGTCAATTGAAGATGTTTAAAATGAATCTACAATTCCAGACAACTGGAGAAACTCCATCTGCTTAGGATAGATCACGGGATATGAATTAAAATGACATTTGATGATGAGATTGTTTTGTACTACAGCAGTTTCCAAGGCCAAGTGTCTGTTTTTCTTTTCATTGACAATACACTGCAAAACAATTATCCTACATCATTTCCTAACTCTAGCTCTCCACTTTGTATCATACATGCCAGAGTGACATCTGGTTATTTCTGTCTTATGGTGTCATAAGAACAAGAGATGACTCACTTAAGGCAGGCGGATGAAGAGAGAGATAAAGGCATGATGAAAGAGTGTACCTGTGAGCTAGACCTGCCAGTCACTTGTTTAATTGCAGTGTCTGTCAGAGGCAGCGCGTGCTGTCTCTTTTACACGGATGACTTCATGTTATTTTTCTCCTCCTTTCCCATTACTCCCATCACTCTGTCTATCTCTTCTAGCTGAGCCCTACTCCTAACGATTTGTCAACTACCTCTCGTTGTTGCTTTTCCAATGTCTTTCTGCGTCTGTCTGAGACATTGTTTTGGCCAGTTTTAATTACAAATATAAAACTTAAGATTGTACTTATTTTATCAATATTAAACCTGTAAAGCAGCATGCTGTGTCTGTAACACCGTAAACTGCCCACAAGAACTATTTGGAAATACAAAAATGCATGAAAATAAGCTGAAAACAATTAATCATAGCGTAATTCCTGCTCTCATTTTTACTTAAGTGAGTAACTTGTCAAGAAAGTTTGATCTGGAAAAGTCTGAATGTCACAAAACGCAGAGGAGTTTGTAGTTTTTTGTAGTTTGTATTTTGTTTTAGTCTCTTACCATCTTTAGCTTCAGAGGTGTCACTGCAAATGAGCCTAGCCCTCTTCCTCCCAAGTTTGAGGCAAGTGGGAATACATGTTGCTACAAATATCATTTCAGAGTATTACAGAAAATGATGCTGCAAGTAATGTGCTGTGTTGATGGCGGTCACAGGACAGGGGGGGTTGGGGGGAGTAAAGCTCAAAACCAGCTTACTTTCTCTTTTTGATATTATTGGAGCTTCTAGATGATGAATGTAGGCCACCCATTCCTTTGTATCTAATACAGGCTGTTATCTTAACATTTGCACACCCATTGGTTTATTATTCAGTCTCACTAACAATACAAGGACAGTTTGCAGGTTTATGTGGTGTATGTGGTGCCATATACTGTGTGTTAGGGCTAGACCTACTATATAAGGGGTACTCATGTGATATCCATGTCATGTATTAGTCTCAGGGAATATTACTCAGACCATACAATTTTTATTGAAACTTACCAAAGTGACATCACTGAGTAATCTATATCAATATATGGAGTTGTATTGCAATAATTTTGGGGAGTTTAGGCTATTTGCTATTCAAATTAAGTCTATCCCTGCGGCATTTACTCAGAACATTACCTTATTTGTGTGCCTCTTGCATGTCTCCCAAATGAATTAAAATACAACATTTACACCAGCTTTAAGATTAATATGAAAAGTATTATCCCAGTGTGTCAGCAAGCCACTCACGTTCAGATAAAACCAAATCAAGTCAAATATCTACATTTCAAACAGACACTGGGCATTAATGTGCTGTGGGAGAAAATATGTATCTTCACTGACATATTGTCGCAAGGCCATTTTGCAGTTCTTTGCTGTGAACACAGAATCTGATTGTACCTCTTCGGTCAGAATGTAAGAGCAGAAAATGACAACATAATAGAAGTGAAAAAATCTCTCATCACTTGCTTTGAATATTTTTTTATTTTATTTGATCTCATACCTGTAAAAATATATTCTTAAAATAAATAAATATATGAAATAAATATACTGTATGTCCTAGAAAACGAAAACTCATAAATAAGAATAAAATCTGTAACAGGTTTTTGTTAAGGTGTCTCTGTCAGCCCTGTGCTCGTTGCTTGACTGCAGTCAGTGGGAGAACAACAGACCTTCTTCACTGGGCTCTTGAACTATAGTCTCTGGAGTTCCAACAGAACAACGCAGTATTCCACCACTGGATACCACAGTAGACGTCCTTGTAAAACTCCATTGGATCTCTACTTCTTCTCTTTTTCCTCATGCACTTGCACTTTTTTTTTAGCAGCATGTCTTTGGAGCAGAGGGAATCCATTCATGCCATCATAACAGCCAATCCCATACAGTTTTTCCACAACAGACATGGTTGCTTTCCAGTGCATAAAACTAACATTTAGTGTGAACCAGCCACGTTGTATAGTGGGATAATACATTTTTAAATCAATCATTTAATTAGCAGCCACAGTATTGTTTTGAATTCAAATGAAAAGGCCTACTGAAACAAGTGGTATTGACAAGACTCACCAGTCACAGCAATAAAAACATACTAGCTGCCAATTGTTAATTCCCCTTATTAGTTCCCACACGTGTGTCCTTTTTATCATGCAGTTTGGACTACTGTAGTAGGTAGTTGGATTTAAAGCTCCCATATTATGCAAAATGCACTTTTTCGATGTTTTTGAACATAAATATGGGTCCACGGTGTGCCTAGAGACTGCTAAAGTATATAAAAAAAACTCTCTCCTTTTCTCACTCTCCCCCTTTCTGAAACCCTCCACCCCTCCCCCCAATATACTCCAGTCAGAATTCTCGCCGTCTATGACGTCATAGACGGCACAGCCACCTCCCCCCCACATTAGTAACCAGAAACTTCCACCGTGCAGTGGTCTATGATAACCCCACCCCCATATTTCTTATTGGTCCACGGCCCCGGGATCCTCTGGAAAAAAATTCCTTCACCGCCATGTTGTTTTCCCCGCTAAGCGACAAGATGCCTTTAGTACAGCAAAGCATGCTGAATGTTACATAAACCAACACAGAAGCCTTTTGCTCATAATCCACTAATTTATCTTAACCACAGCAGTCTATTAATGCCTCGTTTTTAATAACACAATGGATAGGAAGCTACTTGTGCTTTTTTTCAAACGGTGAAACTAAAATAGGCACGGCAAAAGACGGTGCGAAGCTATGGACTGAGGGCACATGGACCTATAAAGAAAGAGAGGGCGAGGCCAATGGCTTCGCTTCCTGACAGGGGCGGGGGAGCTCATAGATGGTATATAAAACAAGGGGAGCTGCAGCTCGTTTTCAAAAATAGGCCATCCTGAGATTAACTGAAAATCAGGGTATAGAGGCATACTACAAAAAATTATCTGACCGTTTTTTTCAGCAAACAACTAAAGAAAAACGTATCAGGGACCTCTGAGACCATATAATATTGACAGAAAAGTGTATAATATAAGACCTTTAATCAGTGGAAACTCAAATGACATCCATTAATCATCCACCAGGGCCTCTGCATTGGCCAATAAAGTGGCAATATTAGGGGCCAGGGTAGCCTCTGGGTCTGTCATGTGGCCTTCATGTCTTCCACAGTGCATTTGATTCAAACTCCCCCGTCCAGTGTTTGAGAGAGGGTTTCTATCCTTCCTCCGTGCCAGCACTGGGGGAGTGTTGATTTGGTGCACTTCCCTATGATCCTGTTTTGTCCCGATCAACAAGATCTTCCATCTTCCTCGGCGAGGGTTTAGGATTGGGTGCACTACTTGGGTTGCCTTTCAGCTCAGACTGGCTCTCAAAGGGTCAAGTTAACGCCCATTCCGCCTCATCTCTGGCCCAATATGTCCCTGTACAGCTCCGGTACTCTCTCCGGGTCTACGGGCCTCGGGAGAAAGTGAGTGAACCTCTGGTGTCGTCTCGACCTCGTTCCATCTCGAGACGTCCCATCTTTGTTCAAAGCCACAAAGTAAAACGCACCCCTCTCTCCATGCCGGTAGATGTTGGACGTGTAGGTGTTGTACCAGTTTTCTTCAAATTGCTCCCTAAAGACGCTCTCTGCCGACAGCTTCTCCTGCAGGAAGAAAGACAAGCGAGAGAGAAATATGAGTTTAGTGATGCAAAATGTGCCACCTGCTGGACAGGACATGTCATAGTCATCAGATATGTGGAGATTTTTCATCGGTGTGAAGACAGATGTGTGTTTTTAGTATGGATTTAACAGTATGTGTACTCACCGATCCATACAGTTCTCCCTTGTTGTTCATAGCGAGGTAGAGACCACTGTCCACCCCTCTGATGCTCACCAGACCCACAGCCAGACTGATGAATTCCAAAATACCTGCACACACACACACATTACATTGCATTACATTACTTTATGTTCACTTGGCAGACACTTTATTTTTTCACATTAAACCTCATTGACACATCTAAGTGCTGTATACAATATGGCATTAGTCCTTCTACATTTTGTTCCACTTCTTCTACATTTCCCTGACTTGTGATAAAAAAAATGATAAAAAAAGAAGCCAATTGGAACATATTTAAAGGAGGCCATGCTTGAGACTATAATGTGTATGCACTCACTACAACCAAAAATTGCTGCAAACCACGCCATGTATATCCACACCAGCTGACTCTGAAAAGCAAGGCTGGTTGTCTGGAATGGCCTCTGGCATGAAGTTACATCCAAGTCTCAGACTAAATTAATAAAGTGCCAAAGGTGCTGCAGGAGAGGGCTACTTTTGATCTGTTTTAAGCTGCAGCTGTTTATCATGATAACTGGAGATAAGCTGGTAAAGAGAAGCTTCATATCTCATTTCAAAGAGAAAATGTGCTAACAACAAATATCAAGTGTCCCACTTGGAAAGCCTATTTATGCAGATGTAATTTATGGATCCATTATGACATTTAGCTCCAGTGGATGGGAGCAGTGTATTGGCATCATGTCCCCCTATACGTTTGTTTTTGCCAGTTAAAATCAAAATGTAATCTATTACCCATTATGTAGAAAAGACCAATGAGAATAAAGACATTCAAATTTAAACATTGCACTAAACTTCACCCTGTTAATTTTCTGTGTTCTCTCTTTCACTGTGTGTGTGTGTGTGTGTGTGTGTGTGTGTGTGTGTGTGTGTGTGTGTACCATAAGTGTACCTGGCAATTTAATAGAGAGCCTGTATAGTAGAAATGTTACAATGGAAAAGTGCCACTAGCAATACTACTAATATGATTATGATTGAAGGGGTCTGTACCGAATCTGCTGTGGTCTTTCCTGGTGCCCTGCACGGTGCCGTCGGGCCGAATCTCCAGGTGGAAGCCGGTCCTGCAGTAGAGCTGCCGCCGCCTCAGAATCCCCTTCAGATGGCTGAGATCCGCCAGGCTCCGGGACAGCCTTTCCGCGGACACCAGGTGCTCCTGCTGCTGTCCCTGGCCACCCATCATCAGTCCGGTCACCGAGTTGTAGTCCACCGCCCCACTTGGGGTGAGAATGAAATGAGAGCCAACGGGAGCCGGTGCAGCGCCAAAGCTGTCCAGAAATCCGTTGGCGAAGCTCCCAACCTCCGCCGCTGCCCCCATCGCAGATCGTGGCGCCCGATTCCGGATTGCAGTCCAGGAGATGCGAGTGATGAGTAGAGAGACTCGGTACGAGCCCGCGAGCGAGGTTTTCTTCCCGTGAGCGGAGAAGAGGAAAAGTTGGACCGTGCGGGCAGAGAAAATGTCCAATGACTGTGCATTGGTTTTGACGCAGTCACCAGCACCGTTAATTAGATTGTCATTTAATTTAATTTAAGATTTAACTCCCGCGTTATCTTGATGTGTGCAGGTATCCCCAGTTGCTGCAGCGTGTGTCCCTTCTGCTCCCCCTCTACTGCTATTTATCCCTCTCTCTCTCCTGTCCTCTGTCCTCTCCTCTTCACCTCGGGATACTCCCCTTTGCTCCGGAGCACTTCAGGGTTTTCTCTCTCTCTCTCTCTCTCTCTCTCTCTCTCTCTCTCTCTCTCTCTCTCTCTCTCTCTCTCTCTCTCTCTCTCTCTCTCTCTCTCTCTCTCTCTCTCTCCTCAATTCACTTCAGCCTTTAATTTCTGCGGTAACATACGCTCTCTTGGCTCTCTTGGCTCTAGCAGCTGCATGTAGTGCAATGAGGCCAGTATACTGCACTCCACATCTATTTAACGCATTACTCCCAATGGAAATACATACAACCCGAGTTGCCTTTTTATGCAAATGCTCCCAGAACTCCTCCCTTTACTGCTCATTTCTGTCCCCGTTTGAAACAGTGGCCATTCATCCCTCTGCTCATCGTTCTCCTGCCTCACCTTTGATGTTCAGTTTCAGTGCAGAGAGCGCGGGGACTTCGAGAGGGAATTAAAAACCATCAATAAAGAAATAAGGCTCAGGCATATTATTCATGCAGCAACGCAACGGCTTCCCTGAAGCTCAGGTCATATTGCTTATGGGCACCTCGGTAATGGCCAGTTCCAGATTGAACTGTGTGAGTGCATGTTAGAGGGGTGTGCGCAACTCAGCAGCAACTCCTGTGTAAAATAGCCATAGAGAGAAAGAGAGAGTGTGTGCATACGTCAAACACCATGAAAGTGTCATTGCCATTACCCTAAACGCTTTACAACCCCACGCCTCCGTTTCGAAATGACTCAGGTGCAGCGGCAGAGAGAGGAAAGCCCCTATTTGCGTAATTTTCGCACTCGGCTGTTGATTTATTGCCCCTGTTTTATTAAACCAATCCGCCCGTTTACAGCGTCCGCACAGACGCAAACACACGCAGACAATCGCAACCACACACACCTGTGCAAACGACATCACTTGACTGTCAATCCCCTCATTGATCTTTTCACGACGCTTTGAACAGTGCAGGAGCCCATATATCCTTAATTGTGGTCTTAAAAGACGAATCAAAGACACAGATGCTTCAAAGTTCAGGGATCTTGTAAGGAGATCAGGCAATAACACCCAGAAGAGGGGAATATACCTGTTTGAAGTGCAAGCTTAGATAATACCACGAGACTTGACACTTGAGGGGCTTCAGAGGAAAAACAGTAGCTAGTAGATAATAATTTATTAAAAAACTTGGGTTTTAGGCATACGTCTTTTTATTGATCATACTTCAGTTAGTAATGCAAGATTGATTTACATATCTCTTTCCAAATAGTTTGGCCTGATTCAGGCTGGGTTTAAGCAGTGGCACAGGGGCCCATGTTCTATTATGCCTATATGGCATTGATTTTGGCAGCCACTAAGACACGCACTCGCTCGCTCGCGCTCGTATGCACGCACACAGCTGCCCCCTCCCTCGGGAGAACGTTGATAAATGAGTTAAAGGTGCACATACTTGTTTGTGGGCCCGCGCAAGCGCGTGGTCGCTAGGCCTATACACGGGTAATTTTGTACACATCTCACTGTTGGGGGAAATAGTTATATAATATTAATTGTTATAGCAGACGATCTCGTCTATTTGTAGACTATGCCGAAATCTGAGTGTGCATAGACGTGTGTCACGCGTCCATTTCCCTCTTTCCCTTGCTTCATTAGTATTTATGACCTGCACAAAAAAAAGGAAAGGAACTTTTTAAGGAGACATGATCGATCGGAATCGCCTCCTGGCTGATCAGCTAAGCTGATGCATTGGATATCGACCCTGCCACAATGAAGACCTCAACAACAACGCCAAATTTACATGCACTCTTCACAAGGAGCAAGATGCGTTCCCAGGGCCACGTGGTGTGCGTTCAATTATATTTTATATAGGTTTACTGCTCTGTTTGTGACGGAGTGAAGCCAACCATGAGGCAGTCATGGAGGAGGAGAAGAAGGAGGAGAGCCCCAGGGTTATTACCCCCCCCCCCCCACACACACCCACCCACACACACACACACACACACACACACACACACACACGCACACACACACGCACACAAGGAAATTACAACCTAATCGAATGCCTGGATAATGGAATAACTGAATAAGTAGCCTAGAGGTTATTAATGCAAGTGGTTTCAAAACAGCGTCGGGAAACTCCAGGGGTCCTTGAAAGCAGAATTCAATGGGCCTCTGAAGATGTACTTGTTTAATTTGATTGTTATTTAACGTGTTATATGCCATTTGTCAAAATGCATAAGCATCTAAGATTTTACTCTAACCACTTTTATGTTTTAATACAAAATCCGCCACAACAGAGGCTTTCATCTGATATTTACCAAACTGCAGGGCCTCATATGCTTTATGTATACTGTATGTGTCAATACTTGAAATATAGCAGATTTTATGCAGCAGTCAATATAGAATTGTGTAAAAGTGTTAAATTAAATATCACAAGATATCACAGATATAAGTTGTAATTTCGCCTTCATTATCTCCATCAGTCAAACTTATTGTTATGTAGGTCACATACATATCTTGGTTGGGTTATGGGCAAAATAAAAACCAAAGGGACAAATTAAGGGCATGGTTGTTATAACCATTTAAAAGGGTTTTGATAGTTGTTGTTTGATCTATTTTCAACTTTTGGCTAAATGGAGTTTATGGTTAGGGTGATCCACCGTGCTTCATGTGTGAACAGGTGACAGGCCTATATCTATTAGACCTCTCCCCTTTATTCTCTCAGCATCAAAGTCACAAGAAAAGCCCCATCAGGTTAACATAAGTCCTACTCGCGGAAACTTAAATGACAAGATCATCTTTGATATTTGTTTGATATCTTCTCTCCATTGGCTCCTTTGATCCCACACTTCCCATTTTGAAATTTGATACTGCACTGACCCTCAATGAAAAGTGGAAGAAATGTTGATATTATCTGTCAGTTATAATTTCCCCCATGTAATGCAAGATATCTTTCAACTTTATTCCAAGATAGACTCCCTTGTTGTCAGATATATGAGGTAATGGACTTGTAACAAATGTGACATGATCTAAATTAAATTTGCTTTTGCATGTGATTCAGTCAGTGCCAGTTTCTCATGGGAGTATGCCTTTGCTGGGGCGGAAATAGTATTTTAATTTTATGTTTTTTATAGGCCTACTTCATTCATCAAATTTGCGTGGGAAATGTATTCTACTTGGGAAAGTTGTGGCTCATTTTAGAGTGGAACCTTGTCCAAAGTTTGATCCCCACCTAACAAAAGGTAAAGTGTCCCCTGGGCAAGACACTGAACCCCAAACAGCTCCAGATGGTTGGACTTGGCCAACCCCCCTGGTAGCCTTCTGCTACTGCTTTTCCTGATTTCTATTTTAACAGAAATTTAAAAAAAAATAGGTAGGCCTAAGTCTACATGATAGGTCCTACATTTTTAATTTAGCTAAAGATTGTATGTAGCCTGTAGGCTACCCCAATTAAAAGCAGTTTTATGGGATTTTCATGTGTAGCCTATTACAAATGTTTTAATAGCATAGCCTATATGAAACAGGGTGAATAGAGTCCACTCTATGTCTTCCACTGCATGTTAACGGTATAATTGACCGCGGATTAAATGAGTCACTTACTCTCACTCAGTGAGGCATCTAATCCTCTTCACCCCTTGTGGGACTTTGCTCTCAGCCTCAGCATCAGAAGAGCGCCCTCACATCTCGCGATGAAAGCTAAGAAACGCGATAGTTTTGTGCAGCTGCCCGCAAAGTTATAATCACAGCAACAGCATACAGCAGAACAGCGGTAGCAACAGCAGCAATGGCCGCTCTCCGCAGAGTGGCAGCGCTGGCCGGTAAACTAAGCCTCGGGTCGGCGGTGAGAAACGAGCTCGTCGGTGGTCACACGGCCAGCGGAGGAAGGGCACGGAGGTGTCTTGCTGTCGGGATGTGTCTTGCGACGGGAGGCGCCGTGGCGCTGTACTTTTACAACGATATGAAGAGCGACAGAGGCAGGAAGAGGATGGGGAGTCCCAGCATCAACGCTTTGCTATCGTCCATCCCGACGGTAGAGGCCAAGGACCAGGTAGGGTGTTTCCTTGAACTGGCGCTCTGACTATTGACGGGAACAAGGCTTTAGTGACACGTAGCCTAGCGACATGGTGGTTCTTTGGCAGAAAACGGGTTGCTCTTAGTGTGGACACAGGGGCCCCTGTGTGGAGCACTGTGGTGTAGCCTACTGTAGTGTAGCCTATCGACAAACAACTGAGAGAAAAGGAGAGAAAGAGAGTGCTTTTCACGTCTCCTCTTCCACTAAGATTAGAGCAACATTGCCCGTTAGCCGGCCCGCCTATTTTTTTTTGTATCCATGATGTGGCTTGTTACTTTATGTTTTCCTATTTGGGTGGATAAACTGTGTCATTTACTCCCAGCACGCCCAATGGAAACAGTTCGCTCACTGTTTTGGTTGCGGGACGGTGTGCGCGCGCAGATGCAGGAACTGCGCTCTCCGCTCGAGCTGGTGCTGAAATGACAACGCGCAGAGGATGCTACTGTAATGTCCGGCAGCTGTGTGCTCACTGCTGCACATTGTCAGGCTACAACAAGGATGCTTTGATCGGTAACATTTTAAATTCAACGCTACCACTTAAAGATACTATCTGCCGACATCCCTGAGTAGTTACTTATTCCTGCGAGGCCTTACTATTGAATAGATTCACGTAGGCCTAGTAGTGTCTATGGTTTTATGGGAACTGTTGAGTTAATTAGAAACAGTAAGCTCAGTGGCGTTTCCAGGACATTTTGATAGGGGTGGCCAAGGTGGTACACAGACCTAGAGTGGGGTGGCCATTGCAACCCTGAATGAATGGCATGTGATATGCATTATTACCAATTTGCAAAGATGATTTATAATCCAAAACTAGGGCTGGGCGGTATGGACCAAATCTTATATCACAGTAGGCCTATAGGTTATTTTATATCACAGTATGGATTTATATCACGGTATAGTATTATTCCTGTAAATTCAGTGGATTAAAATAACCGTACTGTACTTTAATCACATTAGTTTAACTTAAATGTCCATACAAAAGAGAAACTCGTGCAAAATACCACACCAGTCTGGCTTTAGTCAGGGGGGGGGGGGGCACAGGGGTGAGATTTGGCCTAGAATCGCCACTGAGTAAGCTTCATACCATTTAATTGAACCAGTAGCTTATCCAGGGAAATAAGTACGCCTTTAGCAATACCTCAAATTAACCCATTTTTCAAAAGTTTTTACTGAATGTATCAGAAATAAAAATGGCTCATTATGCAGAGGAGACATTCAGTTGATATATAGCCTATTAATAGGCTATGTAATCAGGGGCCGTATTCACAATTTTTTTTTATCTTAGCGCTAAGAGTACTCCTAAGGAGCACTAAAAGTTCTTAGCAAGGAGTAATTTCTTAAAACCTATTCACAAAGCTGATAAGACCAACTTTTACTAAGGAATGGGAGGGACTCCTAAGCTAATGCCTCGTTTCCACCGAGTAGAGCGGGTCGGATCGGAGCGGCTCAGAGCGGGACAGCTCACTTTTAAGAATCTCGGTGTTGTTTCCACCGCCGACCCTACCCTTACTGGTAGGGTAGGGTTTAGGCTGAACTGCAATAGCCGCCGCCAGAATGTGGGTCAAACTATCGGGCTGTGGAACAACTGTGGTCAAGCCAGTGGTCTCTTGTTTTTGCTTGGTCAACCAGCGCCGCTTCTTTATTTATTCCCCCCGTGTTGTTGTGAGCACAGAGACGGCTCAGTGCAACTGATAGAGACAGTGAGCGAATAGCGCTGGCTGCGGAAGCTACGTGACATCGTAGCAGTGGGACACAGTGTAGCCAACTGATTCATTTAATGACGAGGAAAAACACCACACAATAAACAGTGCCGCGCTCACATTTTCGCCAAAACTCTCTTCACTCTAGCCGAGGTGACTACACACGGCGGAAATTATTCAAACCAGCCGCTTCTTTATTTATTCCCCCTGTGTTGTTGTGAGCGTGTATTTACTACTATCTATGGCGTAAACACATAGAGACGGCTCGGCGCAACTCATAGAGACAGTGAGCGAACAGTGCTGGCTGCAGCAGCTACGTGACTATGGGACACAGTGTAACCAACTGATTAATTTATTGACGAGGAAAAACACCACACAATAAACAGAGCTGTGCTCACATTTTCGCCAAAACACAAGACTATCTTCACTCTTGCTGAGATGACTAGGCTACACATGGCGGAAATGATTATTTCTACCAATCAAATGACGGCTGTGTGTAGCTCCGCCTTTTAGGCACCCTTTTAGGTGGCTAGTACCCCTACGGAGGAGAACTGAGATTAGAAGCGGGTCAGAGCGGTTAGGTGCGCTTAAACCGTACCCTACCCAACTTCTGGCAAATGAAAAGCCAAGCTACCCGGACCGAACCGCTGAAACGAGGCATAAGACTAGAGGGCGGTGTTGACCCTGTTGCTATGGATGATGTCATGTTCATACCTTCTATGCCCACAGTGATTGACTGAGAGGGAATGAGAGCTAAGAGTGAATTTATGATGGAAACACTGTGGGATATATCCATATCGTGTTGCTGTATTAAAGTAAGGAGTTTTTATATACAATTAATGACAAGTGACACTGATTTAACATGAAACCAAAATACTGCAGGGTTTCCCACACATTCGTTCACAATTAACATACAATAGCGCCACATAGGTCTATTAATTTAAAATTTGACAATGATTTGAATCGGAAAAAATATCCTCATTGAACAGCTGCACGCCATGCACTCTGACTGTATTTCTTTCAACGGCGGGCTATGCAGCAATAGTCAGACAGCAACAAACCAGGAAATTCACAATTTAGAAACAAAAGCCGGCGAAATCCTAAAGTGCATGCGGAAGGAAAAAGGCGAGACGCGCAACTATACAGTAGCGGACCTGTGGAACGGAGGAGATGGAAGAGCCAAATATTGGCCTACTCTAGTAACAAATTAAATCAAAACGTGACACCAACAGTAACTTTTAGTGCATCGTAAACCCAAAGCAACTGCAGGAAAAGGAACTTAATAAATATTTTTTTATATAAATATAATAAATATATATATATATATTAGAGGTGGGCATAGATTAATTTTTTTAATCTAGATTAATCTAGATTAATTTTGGAATTAATCTAGATTAATCTAGATTAAAATGGCTCATTTGAATTCAATCATAATATGTGTGTGCTCCCTAAATAATGACTTAAAGTACGTCTTTGAGAACGTGTTTCTCAAGCCAGGTGGCGCATCAGACCAGGGGCTCATCTCCTGTGCAGGTGCACACCTAATGCATCAATTTAACTTGCGTGCAGAAAGAGGATGTCACGGAACTCATGTCCGTTAGCTTTTCAATATAAGACTGTCAAAATAAAAGTCCCGCAAAACAATCGTTATTTTGGGGATTAACTTCTCCGCGTGAGAAATTTGAGTTGTAGGCTAGCGTGTGAGAGTGTGAGCTGGTTGATATGAGTGTGTCTCACGGCCAAAAGGGTGAGACTTGGCAGCTCTGTCAGTTGTCGAACAAAGCGGACGGACGTGGTCTCTATAGCAACGAGATCAGCTGAGCTATCACTGATAAAAAAAAATATTGTTTCCATAATGATTTCCATAGCCTTAAGCCATAGGCTAGCCTACATGTTGTGTAATTCAGTGATTTTCAACCTTTAATGAGTCGAGGCTATGCATTGGCTTTGGCGATTTCCCTTGCCTCTTTTTTTTCTCTCCACACAAAGCTCTCCCATTGCACACACGCATGCCCCGGCCGCTTCCGAGAGCACAGACTGTTAGAACTCCTACAGTAAACCAATTCCGCATTGCACAAGGTGCAAACAACCTTGGTCTTGTCGAGGTTTCCATTGGGAAGCTTCTTAAAAATACATTTTCCCTGAAGCAAACCCGGCGGCTTCCTAGCTGCATCCATGTCAGCACGTTACGTTTGATGTGGTAGGCTAGA
The DNA here is from genome assembly GCF_949987685.1 of Ammodytes marinus. Lineage (NCBI taxonomy): Eukaryota > Metazoa > Chordata > Actinopteri > Uranoscopiformes > Ammodytidae > Ammodytes > Ammodytes marinus. The sequence continues at coordinate 20,918,341 of NC_137235.1, forward strand.
CAGGTGCGAAGTCGGACTCGTTCTGACTCGTGCACTACAGTGCAATTCGGCCAGGTATACATCCGTGCTAAAATAAGAGGAACAAGAGATTAACGGCGATATTTTTTTTATCGCCGATAAGAGTCTGGCGTTAACGCAGCACGTTAACGCCGTTATCGGCCCACCACTAATATATATACTTTCTAAACATAGCTTTACTAAGATCATTAAACTCTTACAGCTATTAAGGTACCTTTTGTAAAGCTCACTAGTATTACATCTCTCCAAAATGCCATCAAATGGTTGTCTGTGATTAACTCTTAGTGACTTAGGAGTCCTCTCGAGGACTCTTATAGGCCTTTCACACCGCCGCAAAATCGGAGCTAGTTCTGGGCTTGTTCGGAGTTAGAGCCAGTGTTTTGGTTTCACACCGCCAGAGAGCCTGCTCCGGGCCGTAAAAACCGGGGGAACTCATACCCCAGGATTGAGCAGGGTTTGATAAGAACTGCTTGCGCGAACGGTTGGGGGAGGGATTATCCTGACCAACCAGAGCAACTCAAACCTCATGCCCGCCATATTTAAAAACACCGCTACTACGAGACGTAAACATAACATAATTACCGAACGTAGCGATCAAATTGACCGGCGAGAATACGCTGTATGGGTCCTGTTTGCTTAAGAAAGCAAAGCGAGAGCCAACAAGTGTAAAAATAAGACGTATTCGCCGCTGGTGTTGTGCTTAAAGCTAGCGGTAGCTTTAGCGTTAGCCACAAGAGCAGCGGCGTCGGGTGACGTACACACACGTTTACAGTGACGTCATGACGTTGCTCTCTTGCCGGCTCCATGGCTGTCTCCGGTCGATGTGAAACCAACCGGTTCATAACTGGGATAAGGCTGTAACCAGTTTTGAACTGACCCCAACACCAGCCTGGAACTGACTCTTGGTTCATTTTGGTGTGAAAGGCCTACGAGTGACTTTTCATAGATTTTGGAGCTAGTTTTAGTGCTAAAATGCTTTGAGAATTACACTTATATTAAAAAGTTAGGAGTCCTAAAATTTAGGGCTGGCCCGAATGCCATTTTTCAGGCTTCGAGTATTAGTTGGTTTTTCCGAGCGAATATTCGGATGTTCGTTCCAGAAAAACACACCATCAAACCAACATTAATAATGCCAATGTACTCACTGAAACCGAGTGTGTGAGCCGAGACAGCAAGCTGCGTTGTTTGTTGGTGCTTTAATAACTTTCGAACAGTAGTAAAGTCGGAGTTCCTTACTTTTTCCCCGTGGAGGCAAACAGCTGTTTTTCCGTTCCAAATCAGCTGTCCTCCGCGCCATCGTAACCCATACAGGAGCTTATCAATTCATCCAGGAACGTGCATCTTTTCAGCGATTTATAAATCCATACAAAGATCCAATATTGATAGTCTTTTGTGTCCATATTATATCCATTATTGACTGCCTATTCCCATGATGCAAGCAAGTCATGGTTGATGATGGCTGAATAGCATGGCTGAATGTAAACAAACAGCTGAGCTAAGCTAACGTTAGCATTATGTCAAGCATTACATTTCCTCCCGAAATCGCGCTAATGTTGTGGTAGCCTATAGAGTTATTAGGAACACAATCTATTCTTCCTCCATCTCTTTCTCCCTCCTGCGCTTGGTGCCGCTTTTAGTTTGCCTCACTCTGGTAACATCACGTAGCCTACTACAGCTGATATCACCGGTTGCACTTTGAAAGGGCAACTGCCAACTAGGTCAAAGTTCAAATAATTCGATAATATATTTGAAATGAACGTCTAATTTGTATTTTACAATTGTTTTATAACTTGTATATCCAAATATTATTTGCTGACAAAATATACTGCAGTTTGAGCTACCTTTGCAAAAAAAAAAAAAAAAAAAAAGAAAACACAAATATCCCGAATACTGAATTGAGCTCCGAATACTAATTTAATAAACGAATACTCGGATATTCGAATAATTCGGGCCAGCCCTACTAAAATTAGGAGTGAAAAGCCCCTTATTTTTGAGAGTTACTCCTAAATCAGCACGTTAGGACCTACTCTTTACTCTTAGCCTTAAAATGTTTTGTGAATATGGCCCCTGACAGCTCCGATGCAGTGACGGAGCGGAGAAGGACCGGACAGGCAGCTGGTGGAATTTGGCCTTTATAAGCACACCCTTAGCTACCCTGAATCTAACTGCAAGCTTTTTGAAAGGTGGGGGTTAATATAAAGAGACGTGCACTAAAACGGAACATTTCATACAGAGGCTGAAAAGAGGAGATTCAGCAATGGCACTGTGAGAAATTAGTGCTGTCAAACAATTAAAATATTTAATCGTGATTAATCGCATTAATGTCATAGTTAACTCGCGATTAATCACACATTTTTATCTATTCTAGCCTAAATGTCCCTTGATTTCTTTTTGTCCCATTATTTTTTCTCATTTTAATGCTCTTATCACACCCATTCTCTACACCCTTGTAATTCTGTGTATTTCTTCAAACACATCATAATTTCCAATTCAGTGCAAATAGACAACAATGTAGACCCCTCGCCCCCCCCCCCCAGAACAGCATACACAAACATAATGGGAACTTCCTCTTTTATTTAAAAACCAAACCATAAAACAACATAGGCTAGCCTATATAAAACAAATTAGTATTAAGGCTAAATTAAACTGGTTGCTGCCTAAATGTTTTGGGAGTCATTCATCCACGACTTATTTCAGACTGTGTGTGGAGTGGACACACTATACACTTGTGTGCTGGTGGTTGATATGCCGCTGCTGCAGCCGAGGCTTCAGTCACCATTGATAGCGAAAAAGTAAGTGAAAATGAATGACTGGCGGCTGCCACTAACGTTCATGGAGGTTTTGGTGGGGGCGCAGGATTATAAGGTATTTTGCAAATGAAAAGCTTTCTTTTCTGTTCTTTTTCCACGTAGTCCCCGAGTCACACACAGAAGACTAGTGAAGGTCGCGCAGCTGAGCTAGGAAGTGCTAGGTTCCGGTTTCTGCTTCAAAATAAAAGTCAAAATTTACTTGACGTTTAGCCGTTTTGCCAGTTAAATGATTTTAATGTGAAGTTACGCTGTAGGACATGTTCCGGTTGACTTAACAGTAACTTAATGGCGAGCCATATGAATAGTTTGTGGTGTTTCAGTTGTTCTAACATTACTAGTTGATGCAACAGCATGGGAAAAAACCACAACGTTTGCTAGGCCATGAAGAGCATTAATCGCGCGATAAAATTTTTTACAGTTTTAACGCCGTTAATAACGCGTTAAACTGACAGCACTAGAAATATAAAGTTTTTTTTAGACACAACACCAAGGCAAGGCAAGGCAAGGCAAGTTTATTTATATAGCACAATTCAGACACAAGGCCACTCAAAGTGCTTTACAGGGGCAAGATTAGAATACATAAAACACATTATAAAATATTTAAACACCATGATAACAGTTTCTAGTAGAAACCCAAATTACAATTTTGAACTTGAAAAGGATCATGTGACCTTTAAGAGCTGGGTTGGCTGACGGAAAAAACAAACATCTGCTATTCAGTCAGAAGAACAATCCTAGGCAACAGGAACAGGTTTAGTTGTGGCGACACAACATCGTTACTGCACAAGAACACAGTGTGCTACACTGATGTCATTTCAAACAACTGCCATTAATTAATTCATTAATTTTTTTTTCCCGCAAAGAGCTCACATTACTTTTTAATTTATGTTGTGAAAGGAGCTATCTTTGCAGAACTCCGTAAACTTAATTTGTTAGCGAGAGTCACAGCCACGGGCGTCTACGCTCTATACACTTGACTACAGTGCATTCCTATGAAGCCGAGTACTCATCTCCTATTCATGCCTTCAAAAGCCCCCTTGGTAGAGTCAGCATCAAAGCTTTATGAATGAATCTGCACGCTCATTAGCATGTTAGCTGAGCAGAGCAGGGACCTCGGTGCGCCGGGCCCTGCGGCCAAGCAGGTTTAAATTTGGAAACCTCTCTGCTAATTGCACAGCTTCATGCAGCACAATCTGTTGGCGTAGCAGCTATCCTACACTGCAGCTAATCAATTTAAGGCCCTGGCTCCTCACACAGAGAGAGAAAAAGAGTGACAGAGTGAAATAGCGATGGAGTGATGCTAATCAAGAGGAAAGTATGTGTGTGTGTGTGTGTGTGTGTGTGTGTGTGTGTGTGTGTGTGTGTGTGTGTGTGTGTGTGTGTGTGTGTGTGTGTGTGTGTGTGTGTGTGTGTGTGTGTTTGTGCGTGTGTGCGTTGGCGAACTTAGCGTGTGCCCCTGTTATTGTACTGCGCCACCAGAGGTGCTGACTGTTTATAATCTCAGAGAGCTAAATGGAGAGAGTCGTTGCCATAAAAGATGGATTCTCCTCATTACAGAGGTTCAAAAGCAGTGAAGAGGCACTTACAGTTGAGATTCTGCTGTCTGTACGAGACACCAGAGTTTCTTTCTTCAGTAAAAGCTATCACAGCTGGGGAAGTCACATTCAAACTGTTATCATTGGATCAAATTAACACCTTTTAATTGTGTGGATTATTGAAATTTGATGGCTAAAAAGTTTACATGTGGCTAGCACTTTTCATACCAATAAATATGATGTGTATAAATGTACCACTAATGTAGGGGAGAATGGCCTAAGTTGTGCCACTTTTTACTCAAAGTGACTTTAAAGTGAGGCCTTGACAGTAAAGTCTCCAACTCAAATATGTACATATATTTCAGGGTGTTGTGCATCCCTGGCAATAAAAACTTTGGATCTGGAATAAACTGTTGAAGAAATATAGCTTTCGGGAAAAAAGTTGTCTTGTGGCTGGCACAACTTACCCCCGGTGTGGTGTTGTGCCGTTGGAGAGAATACCATGGGGTGAATTGTGCCATATCTCATAAACTGTAATGCAAAGACAAATCCATAAGACAATTACTTATTTAAGGTTTATTTAAAGTAAATAAAGTAAATATTTTACAAAGATTGTAGGACAATTTTCTTAAACAAGGCCTAGCAGATCTAATGGTTTTACCTGCAAAGCTCACAATGACAAAGTCACCATCATCATCTTTCTGGCCATCTGAACTCTCATCAGTGGTGTCGTTAACCCTTTAGGCGCCGGGTATTATTTTTAAAAATACTAGATTTTGACACCTAAATTTCAGAAGGCTCTGGATTGAAAGTGGTTTGAGATAGAGACAAAGTGTAAATGAGACAAATATTGAGAATGACCTAAAGTTTATCTAGGGAGTCATTTTTTCCATCTAATTAGCATATTATGACGTCATATGGCGGCGGCCATGTTGGATTATGTCATTTCCATGAAATACCTGATATTTTGAAATAGAGTTGAACTTATTTCATCAAGTTCACCCCCTCCATCCATTTGTTATGATGTCCACTATGTTGTAAGCCAACAGTTGTAAACTAGAACTAGAACTACACCACAAAACAGGCACTTTTTATGATTTTAGATTTTTTACCCATTTTAATTTACTTTTGTCTTCTATTATTATGATTATTATTATTACCATTATAATATGATAATATGAATATATATTAGTGGTGGGCCGTTATCGGCGTTAACGTGCTGCGTTAACGCAAGACTCTTATCGGCGATAAAAAAAATATCGCCGTTAATCTCTTATTCCACCTCCTGTTCGGCTCAGGGGAGATAATAATAGCCGGGGGCCGTTGTTGACACTTGAGGAGCCTTTATTCTCTCACACACCCGCCGCTCTCTCTCTCCATCACTTGCCCACGACACAATCGGGTATTGGAACGCAGGGTGGGTGTGTGTGGCCACCGGTCGCCACGTGACTATAAGTTTCCAAGTTTTAAACACTTCTATCTCTTCAACGTCAACGTCACCGTACCCGAATCCTAAATATCCCCATAGCAGACGCTATATTTCATCGGGGGGGAAACTTTGTTTTGCGCCACAGTTCGGCCGTAATGCTGCTGCACACACACACAGACACAGGCGCACACACACACGCTGCATGACAGAGACGAGGGGCGCTACCAAAAAGACGAGAGGAGCGGTTGGAGCAGTTGGAGCGTTTAGAGACACATGCGTGCACATTTATTTACATAAAATCGCAATCGCAGTCATTTGTGCAGTTATGTAAAATGTTTCACTATGGAAAATTACAGAAAAAGTAACGCACAGTGACTTTGATGAGTAACTTTAATCTGATTACTGGTTTGGAGATAGTAACGCGTTAGATTACTTACTGAAAAAAGAGGTCCGATGCCGGTAACGCGTTACTAAGTAACATCTTGTTGAACATTATTTATTTTCATCACCAATTATCATAGTAGAACAGCTTCCTCAAGCAGTTTGTGATGCATGTTGGAAACAGGAGAAGAGCCCCTGGTCTGATGCGCCACCTTGCTTGAGAATTACGTTCTCAAAGACTTACTTTGAGCCATTATTTAGGGAGCATACACATATTATGAATGAATTCAAATGAGCCATTTTAATCTAGATTAATCTAGATTAATTCCAAAATTAATCTAGATTAATCTAGATTAAAAAAATTAATCTATGCCCACCTCTAATATATATATATATATATATATATATATATATATATATATATATATATATATATATATATATATATATATATATATATATATATATATATATATTCATATTCAATAGTTTTTTTCTCTCTGTTGTGTACTTGATGTATTTGCATTGAATATAGTATGTATTGTTGTTTTGCTTTGAATTTGTTTGAACTCGACGTCATTGTAAATGAGGGTCACCCCTCAATTGGTCTCGAGGACAAATAAAAGTTCAATTAAATGAAATTAAAAATTAGAGGTGGGCATAGATTAATTTTTTTAATCTAGATTAATCTAGATTAATTTTGGAATTAATCTAGATTAATCTAGATTAAAATGTCTCATTTGAATTCATTCATAATATGTGTGTGCTCCTAAATAATGACTCAAAGTAAGTCTTTGTGCTCCTAAATAATGACTCAAAGTAAGTCTTTGTGCTCCTAAATAATGACTCAAAGTAAGTCTTTGAGAACGTGTTTCTCAAGCCAGGTGGCGCATCAGACCAGGGGCTCATCTCCTGTTTCCAACATGCATCACAAACTGCTTGAGGAAGCTGTTCTACTATGATAATTGGTGATGAAAATAAATAATGTTCAACAAGATGTTACATAGTAACGCGTTACCGGCATCGGACCTCTTTTTTCAGCAACGAGTAATCTAACGCGTTACTATCTCCAAACCAGTAATCAGATTAAAGTTACTCATCAAAGTCACTGTGCGTTACTTTTTCTGTAATTTTCCTTAGTGAAACATTTTACATAACTGCACAAATGACTGCGATTGCGATTTTATGTAAATAAATGTGCACGCATGTGTCTCTAAACGCTCCAACTGCTCCAACCGCTCCTCTCGTCTTTTTGGTAGCGCCCCTCTCTGACATGCAGCGTGTGTGTGTGCGCCTGTGTCTGTGTCTGTGTGTGTGTTTGCAGCAGCATTACGGCCGAACTGTGGCGCAAAACAAAGTTTTCCCCCCGATGAAATATAGCGTCTGCTAAGGGGATATTTAGGATTCGGGTACGGTGACGTTGAAGAGATAGAAGTGTTTAAAACTTGGAAACTTATAGTCACGTGGCGACCGGTGGCCACACACACCCACCCTGCGTTCCAATACCCGATTGTGTCGTGGGCAAGTGATGGAGAGAGAGAGCGGCGGGTGTGTGAGAGAATAAAGGCTCCTCAAGTGTCAACAACGGCCCCCGGCTATTATTATCTCCCCTGAGCCGAACAGGAGGTGGAATAAGAGATTAACGGCGATATTTTTTTTATCGCCGATAAGAGTCTTGCGTTAACGTAGCACGTTAACGCCGATAACGGCCCACCACTATTAAAAATACATTTATATAATGCTGCGTCACATGGCTGCACCACTGCTGCGCATGGACGCACCGGGGCCGTAGAAAGAGTGCACACTAACTCCCTACTTTTGCTTGCCATATTCTCTCAATAACTCCTAAATCCAGCTTCAGCATAAATAGCTTAGTGGCACACTATCTCCGACTTCACACCCAACAACTGCGCGATTCATTTGCAGCCTGGACGCGGAGGTGTGTCACCTCTCTGCTCGGACTGCTCCGAGGAGCTGCTCCGAGACTGACCGCCTGTCAGTGCTTTTGGTCGGGGAGGGGCTCGCGGCAGCACCCGCTGCTCGTTGAGCAATGAGCACAGTAACTGCAGAGTGAAACGTGCTTTCATGTCAGAGTCTCCAAACACCACAAAAGTTTTCAATAAAACCAGAAAAAATCGCTAGGAGGATATGACAAAAAAGTTTTGATGGGATTTTTTTTTTTTTTTTTTGGATGGGATTTCCGGATTTCCGCGAATATTTTGCATTGAAGGATGACGTTTTTCTGAGCTAAGGTCTAGGTATGGGATGTCTGCCAACTAGTGGAGGGGAGTTTGAACAAAATATAACACTCTATTTAGAGAAAACAGCTGTTTGATTCAGTAAAGCGTCTTGTCGCAATTTTGCGACTTTGGCGCCTAAAGGGTGGAATGGAGATGTCAGTCTCTTCTGAGCTACTGTACACAACAACTTTCTTTTGGAAACCAGCGTAAACAGCCATGCCAATGGCACAACTCGTTTTCAAACGTGTCTATAATTGTTCCGACACAATAATCAAAAAACCTTTATCATGGAAATTTTACTTTTAGAGGCAAAACACAGGTTTTTGAGCTTAAATGTGCTTATATGTTATTCCATGTATCTCCCTTCTTTAGAGGATGAGTTAAATGGATGGCTCTTCTTAAATATGTGGTCACATTTCCAATTTCTTCTATGGTTTTCTAGAAACAAGTGGTGGCACAACTTCCCCACCGGCACAACTTAGGCCACTCTCCCCTACTGATATGCCAACAATGCACTAGTTTGGTAACTTTGCCTCCTGTTCCGACAGTCAACATCAGTGTATTTTGTTTTCCAATTTGGTTTTCTGTCTGCAGGCCCGTCCCTTTGACTTTGAGGACGGAGACGTGCACATGTCGTCCCATGAGCATCGCTTCCGCATGTTCAGCTCTGTGGAGTACGATGGGCAGCTGTACATGACTCCTCAGAACTTCATCGAGTCAGTCACCATGAGCGAACCCAGAAGTACGTTGTCGTTTTCACACACTCAATTATTCACTTTTGACGCATGGGGCTAAAAACTCTTTGCCCAGGGCCAGCAAACACCACATTTAGTGGGCTTTGTATCCACATTTGATACCTGCACTCTGTAAAAAGGGATTTGGTGTGTAAGTCTGCTGGACTAGTGTTATCATGCTGATTTAACTCATGGGCTGTTTCAAGCATTTTTCAAGCATGCAACAAAATAGAAAATGCTCACTTTAGTTCATGACCGACCAACTGAATAAAGAAGGCCTAATTACAACCTTAGCATGTTGGTCTGCAATAGCATACTGTTCTCTACACCCTTGTAATTCAACAAGGGTGTGCAAATAGCCCACAATGTAGATTACCCCCCCCCCCCTTTTTATTGAATATTTTGGTGGGAGCCAGGGCTAGCCCTATTGCAAATTACAAGCTTTCTTTTATTCTATTTCAAAAAGCCACGTCAATTTGACTGAGACATTATTTTAATTTCCTTTGTCCTGTTCTCACATGCCTTAACATGAATCATATATTGGGGCTGCATCTATATTTTTAACTAATTACAATACACATGGAATTAAACTTTTGGCATCATGCATTACATTTTCTTTTGGAAATTCACTACGGACATCTTCCTGCTGTTTCACCATCTCAAAATATCCATTTCTATACACTGTGCATGCATCCAAATAATAACGACAGTTAGTTTGATAATGGAAGCTTCCATATTTGTAAACTTGTTGTAAATGTGCCTACATGTGCCTATAATAACCGACTAATTTGATTTGTTTTTATTTTGTTTCTGTCCAATTCTGATATAAATTGATTTCCCAGTATGAATGCCAGTGCCAGGTGTAACATTTTTTTTTTTCATTAGATGTTTTACAACACTTTTCAATCCTGGGTCTAAACACCTCTTTGCTGTTTTTGTCAGCCTGCTGCCACTTATAACAGATTAGTCCTAGCCAGCCAGCCAGCCTCAACGCAGATGGCTTTACAGCTATTGTTTAGTCTGAGGTTAATGTTAGTCAGACACACACACATGCACACACACACACACACACACACACACACACACACACACACACACACACACACACACACACAAACACACTCTATGACTCGTTCACATTCCATTTGCTCACATTTACCATTTACGCTCTTAACCAGTAAATATCCAAACCTGACAAGTAACTTGTTTTTCTCCTTTGTAAAATTGTCCTGACAAGTTATCACAAAGACACAAAAAAAAACAAAAAAAAACTACCATTCCTTTCTTCAGCGGGCATGTGATTGTGTTGCGTGCAAACTGTGCACCTGTATGCAGCGCGTGTTTACATCTACGCTAGCTCACTGACATACGATACAGCCGCACATACCCTCTCAGCAGCCGACATCCTCTAATGCCCCCTTTGAAGTTGAATTAGATGAACTTTGTTGTATAAAACAGAACAAAAGTAGTATGTGCTTTTACAGGGACATTCCGCGTACTACAAAGACAAGCACAGGGCACTTTAGACGGTACAAATGGGCCTGTGATGATGACAGTGTATATACTGTGTGTGTGTCTGCACGTGTTGGAGTGCGTGTGTGTGTGTGTGTGTGTTGTGACTGTACCCGGCACATTAAGACCCATTTCTACATCATACAGATGCTATCTGATCAAGCCCACCCAAACTCTCTTCTCTTCTTTCCCTTCTTCTTCTCTCCTCTTTTGTCTCGTTCCCTGGCAGACAAGAGGCCCTGGAGGTCCCTGACCAAACAGGTGGGAGACACACTCTTAATGCTTCTTACTTCTGCTCCTCCATGTTGCAGGCATCTGTTGCATGTTACATCTGCTGCAAGCTTTGTACACTCAGCAAAGTTCAAATCTGGATTTATGCAAATGTAAAGGTTTCACATGTAGTATTAGTGCATGATTGAAGTAACATTATTAGAGTTAGTGTCACTATATGTAAAGAAATAACGAACAGTGAGGCCAATTCCTGTATTTTTGCTGTAGACTGGAAACATTTGGGTTTGACACCAAAATATGAATATGAGACAATATATCAACATTTCAAGTTTAATTTCCAGGTATTCACATCTGGATCTGATACACAACTGAGAAGATAGCATTATTTGTAAAGGAACACCACATTTTTAGGTGAGCAAAAGTATTGGAACAGATAGACTTAAAATAAATTAAAGTGAATAAGACTTAATATTTTGTTGAAAAGCCTTCGCTTGCAACAACTGCATCAAGCCTGTGACCCATTGACATCACAAAACTTTTGAATCCTTGATGATGGCAGCAGCAAAATGAACTTAGAAGTCTACAGAAACATTCTGTCTGCCAATTTAAAGAAAGATGCAACCAAACTGATTGGAAGATCCTTCATCATGCAGCAAGGTAATGACCCTAAAAAACTGCAAAAACAACAAAGGAGTTCACCAGGGGCAAGAAGTGGAAGGTTATAGACTGGCCAAGTCAATCTCCAGACTTAAATGCTATAGAGCATGCATTTTACCTGCTAAAGAGGAGACCGAAGGGTGTAACCCCCCAAAACAAAAAGCTACTGAATGAGGCTGCGGTAAAGGCCTGGAAAAGCATCACAAAAGAAGAATGCAAAAGATTTGTTATGTCAATGGGTCACAGGCTTGATGCAGTTATTGCAAGCGAAGGATTTGCAACAAAATATTAAGTCTTATTCACTTTAATTTACTTTAAGTCTATCTGTTCCAATACTTTTGCTCACCTAAAAATGCGGTGTACCTTTACAAAAAATGCTATCTTCTCAGTTGTGTATCAGATCCAGATGTAAATGCCTGGAAATGAAAGCTGAAATGTTGATCTATTGTCTCATATTTATATTTTGGTGTCAAACCCAAATGTTTCCAGTCTACAGCAAAAATAAAGGAATTGGCCTCACTGTTCCGATACTTATGGAGGGGACTGTATATCTAAACACATCTCTCTCTCTCTCTCTCTCTCCCTCTCTCTCTCTCCCTCTCTCTCTCTCTCTCTCTCTCTCTCTCTCTCTTTCTTTTTGTGTGTGTTACTGTAAATAAACAGACATATGGACTAAAGATTAATGTTTGTATGTCACACAACTCACTTGTACATTGTGTGTGTTTTTCGTTTGCGTGTGTCAGGAGCTGGAGAAGATTTTGACAGATACTCACCCAGTGTGGAAAGGATCCTCCAAACTGTTCCGCAACCTGAGAGAACGAGGTAGGGGAGGGTACACACACACACACACACACACACACACACACACACACACACACACACACACACACACACACAAAGCTTTTTGGTACACCTGTTTGTGTGTATACCAGGGCTTACCTGCCCATGTGTGACTAAACAATGCTTGTGGGTGTGTGTGTTTGTGTGTGTGTGTGTGTGTGTCACTATAGGTGTCTGTAATCCGGGGTTTGAGCCATGCTGTCCTTCCGATAGCCAAATAACCTGCTGAAAAAAACTAAAAATACACATCCTTTCTTCTCCTCTATTCGCCGCATAGGGAAACAGAAATGATTATACAGCACACAAGAGAGAGAGAGATAGAGAGGGAGAGAATCTCCCCCTAATTTAAGCATTCGCTTCAGCATTCCCTGTAGTGATAATTACACACACACACACACACACACACACACACACACACACACACACACACACACACACACACACAGGGAGATGCTAAATATAACTCGTCCTCTCCTCCTCTACCATGATAATGGTTTAAACCTTTTAACTAATATGTGAGTGTGTGCTATGTTTATACTTTAGGGACCAATATTCAGAAGCATTGCCTTCATCCTTTCTCCCCATATGTGGAGAGAAGGAGAAAAAGAGGCAGAAAATTGAGGAGTAAGGGAGACATGTAAAAGAGGTGGGGGGATGGGGGGGTGGCGTAGAGAGGTTGAATAAGTACATGGAGTTAAAAGGAACTATTATATACAGAAAAACTAATTTAAGAGAGAGGTGAGTGACCACAGGGAGAAAGAGGAAGGAGAGAACATTTGTAAACCTATCCTTAGCCATCAAGAGGAAGACATTGTAGTTATTCGCAGTGCATCTCTTTTCAAATTGCTGGTGGCATATTGCCCAGACCACACACACACTCACACATGCAAGAACACAAGCACCATCATAATTCCAAATACCCCTTTAACGTGTAATTATTATGGTTGTATTATCGCGAAACCCCAAATTTGTTCATTCACACATTTATGCAGTTCAGCTCTCATACAATGCATCCCTCAAATAACTCATGTGAATGAGCTCAGTGTGAGTATGCCTGTGCCTGTGTGTGTGTGTGTGTGTGTGTGTGTGTGTGTGTGTGTGTGTGTGTGTGTGTGTGTGTGTGTGTGTGTGTGTGTGTGTGTGTGTGTGTGTGTGTGTGTGTGTGTGCTCTCCTCTTCATTCCATGATGTTAAAATCATGGGGATGTCTTTGGATTTCTGAGAATGTCAAAGCTGTGTGTCAGACAATGGAATGCATAGTGTTGCCTGAACACTGCTGATGTGTGTGTCTGTGTGTGTGTGTGGGCTGTACAATACGTCAGTATTGGTTGGCCATTTTCTACACATTAACCTGGCACACCAACACTATTTAGAAGATCGGAGGAATTCAGCACTGTAATGAGTGTATGGTTAGATTTTTATGTACAATATATGCTTAACGTTTGATAGATGTGAGATCTGACTGCATTGTGAATCATTTTATTTGTTCATGTGAATGTCAAGATATAAAACTCATAGACACTCTAGCTAGTTAATATGTAAACAATTATGTCAATAGTTGTATCAAACAAAGAAATGTATTTTTAGACTGATCATTTCCTGAAAGTTGTTCCTTTAATTATAGCTATCTTGGGATCAACAACAATCCACCTTCTAACTCAGCTGCATATAACTGAAAGTATGTGAGTGTAAACACGCAAAATGTTTTTGAGAAACCTGAGTGGTTTCTGAGTGTATCTCCTGGTCTTTCCACAGCTCAGGCTACACAGGGGAAAGAGACTTCAGTTCCAAACCAGCTCCTCTGCACAAAGCAGCTGTGCATCAAGAAAACACAAGGCTTACACTGGTCTTAGGCGGTGTCATGTTCAACCACACACATACACACACACACACACTACATGGGAAAGCAGTCTCCCGTAACACTCAAGCGAGTCACCCTTAACTATCTGAGCGATCAGACAGAATGCAAAAAAAGAGCAAGAGAGATGAGATGGAGGAGCTACAGAGATTCCTAAATGGACCCGAGGCAAGAAAGGATCATCTCCTAAAACATTTTTCACTTGCTTATCCAAACACCGACACGTTCGCCTGCACACACCCAAACCAGCCAGTGTCTTTAGGTTGGACACTCTGGGCGTAGAAAAATAAACGGTGTGTGGCCAAATTGCTTTTGGCAGTTCACCTCGAGAAGACACATTTTAAGATGCTATCTTCATGAAAGGAAGGATTATGTGTGTGTGTGTGTGTGTGTGTGTGTGTGTGTGTGTGTGTGTGTGTGTGTGTGTGTGTGTGTGTGTGTGTGTGTGTGTGTGTGTGTGTGTGTGTGTGTGTGTGTGTGTGTGTGTGTGTGTGTGTGTGTGTGTGTGTGTGTGTGTCAGGAGGCCCACAGTCTTTGAACATCTGTAAACATTGCACGTGTGTGTGTTGAACGTGACCTTTCCTCTAACTCTCTCTGTGTTGGTCTCCTTACTAGGCATCATCTCATACACAGAGTACCTGTTCCTACTCTGCATCCTGACAAGTGAGTCCATTCAATCGCTCAACACACCCTCCCTTCACTTCATCTAATTTTCTACTTTCTTACCCAGTCTTTCTCTTACTTTACTTTCATCAGCATGCTGTGCTTATCTTGCTTGTTATAACAAGGTTAGATGAGGTACATGATACAAGCTACACTCCCACACCCACACATGTCGGGATTTCCCCTTCCCCTTGGGGTAAAACAGAAATTGAGAGGGAGAAAAAGGTATCTACTTATAACCTTTCAAAACTTACATGTAGACTGGAATGTGAGGCCCGTTTCTCGGTTATCATCTTTCTCTTATTACTCTCTAAGAAAATTACGACGGAGTATTAGGGCCAAGTTAAGAAAAATAAATGAAAATAGTCATGGATAAATTTTAAGAGAAAAAAGTCGTAATATTGTGAGAATGAATTTGTAGTTCTAGGTTGAGTTTTATTTTAGAAAGTCAATATCATCATTTCCTCTGCATTAAAAAGAGGAACTTGGAGCATCTTGTGAAGTTATAGCCTACTTCCTTAGCAGATTTGAATTGATATTGTCAATGTTTAATGTTCTTGTCCTTATTTAACTAAATAAAGTTAGAACATTAGCAACATTTCCTCGAAAAGTTACATTGAGTTCTTTGGGTCCAGTGTAGGTCAGTCCATGTCCACATCAATTGAAAGTTCAGCCATTTATCATGACCACACATTAATCAGCAAATGGTTTGTCTTATTGCTGTTTGATCAATTTAATCAACATCCATTTAAAATCCAGATGGATAAAGAATAGTAACGATGTGAATTTCTGGAAAAATAATTGGAAAGAGCTGTTATTGATAACTGAAATTCAGTTTTTACATCTCTAACTACTTATGTGCTTCTCATACCAGCATTCATTTTTTAATGTATTAATTAAATGTGTATGGGGGCGATTGTGGTGTAGTGGTTAGATCAACATGTTTTCTGGTATTTCTAAAATTAAGACATAAAGCAAACCACTTTTTGTCTGATTTGGTAGGTCAACACCATACCCACTGTATATCATATTTAGACGGATAGAGGGGTATAACAAATACAAAGTCAACCGTAGCTCATAGTCCATAGATGTATCCACCTGCCCTGTCTTCCTCCTGTCTCGCCTATATGCCACTTCTTCCCATGCTATTTTTGGATTTAAAATGGCCTTTAAAACACACACACACACACACACACACTCACCCTATGTGCTCTCTTCTCTGTTCTCCAGAGCCCCACGCTGGCTTTAAGATTGCTTTCAATATGTTTGATGCAGACGGCAACCAGATGGTGGACAAGAGGGAGTTCTTGGTGGTGAGTCTCTGATACTGAGAGAAAATCAATCTTGTGACTGAATTTATACATGATTATTAATGTCACATTTAATTAACTCCCATCAAAAATATGCAAGGTTAGAAAGTTAGAGCTTTTGACAATCTGTGTGAAGTGAGAGGTAAAAGCTTCCATTTGAAAATGTAACTTTTTTCCGTTTCTGTTTTCACGTGGAAAATTACAAGAATTAGATCCTACAAGACCAGAAATTAACATAATCTCAGGATGATAAAAGGATGCATTTTATAAATTTAAAAATATGGGTTTTTGGGATTTACAATGAATTAAATTAAAAAGCCATCGAATAAACCATGAATCATTTTATTGATATACCATAAGAGAACGGCATCACCTTAATGAGCAGCAGAGAAGCCTTACTTTAAAAGCACTTTTACTTTTAGATTAAAAAACCTATAGATATGTCTCACTTTCTCAGTGGGATGGGGGCAGACAGATTTCCAACTGAAAACACTGCTGCAGGCAGGAAGTGATCAGACTCTCTGTGGAGACCGGTGGGTGTGGGATGGCACATCAGCGGGAGCCGGTCTTAATGGCTGCTGATCCTGTGAGAGGGCAGGTGCAGGACTGAAAAAAAAAATCACACATTGAGGAGTTGGCAATTGGCTCTAGCCTTTTTTTGCTCTCTTGCCAAAAAGTGACATCTGTAGGCAAAACAAGGAATTATTTAAATTAAGAGTACAGTCAGCAACTCGCAACAAAGCTAGTTGACATAATCACTTTTTGTCAAAATCAGTGAATGTTTCCACGTGATCCGCTACCTGTCCTTACTGTGTGTGCGCTGTAAAAACAAATCCAGTGTTAATACACAGCCTATGCTTTGTAAACAGGTATGTAAACAAAGGTGGCCCCTCATAGCTAGCAACATGCTCGTTTACAGAGCCTAGACTGTGTATTAACTGGATTTTTTTCAGCGCACAGACACTTCGAGCAGGTGGCGGATCATGGGCAGATATTCTCTGATTTTGACAAAACATGTTCTTGAGAACAAGCATTCTCCTCCTTTAATTAAACCCGAATAATCAATAAAGTTGGTTACGGTTAGTTGGGTGTCAGATATAAAAGCTCCAGTTGGTGATACATTCCTTGGCCAGTGCATTATAAAGGCAGGAGACAATGCATTGACCACTAAATCCACCAAGTTCAGGGAAAACTAGCTAAATACTAAAAGTGATAGCTGTGCAGCAGGCTGAGCTTTAGCATTGGTTTGCCCTATTGTGACCATCAGTCCGTTCCAATGCCAAAGCAACACACTGTTAATCATGTTGCCAAAAGACCAATACTTGAATGACATCACAGACCAGCATGAAAGAGTGAATGACTCTGTGAACTCAGCGAATGTTTGAACGTATGAAAATTCATTACAGCTTCAGGAGATCTTCCGGAAAAAAAACGAGAAGAGAGGGAGGAGAGGAGATGCGGAGAAAACTGCTCAGTTGGTAAGAACGTTGGAAACAGAGGACGAGGGTGTGTATGTGCATGAGGAGCGGTAAAATCCAATTATTTCCCTAATTACCTTTAGTACAGCCAACAGTGAATCAACAGGTTATTTATCTTTATTGACTTGGACTTCAGTAGTGCTGCTCTCAACAGTGGGGTAAATGTGAAATACTCATTTCAATTTAAAAGTAAACATTACTTCGCTTTTAAAACTCCATTTTAATACTTCCACGAGTGTAGTGGGACACAACACCTCTCCCCATTAAGGTTGCTGCAGTTCCAAAATACACAAGTGGGTGTATTGAAAATAACACATCATCATCCAAGTTAATTGTCGTCTGTTTTTAAGCAGTTAAGAAAGTCAGCTAAAACCTTCTGCCATGTTTTAGTGCATGCTTCCTTAAATTAAAACAGTATTTCACTCTGTGTTTTTACTCTGTTTTTAATGTGACAACTATCCATGCTGTACTTGTTAAATTGGATACACTCTTCAAGAAAATTTCCTTTTCAACACTTATGTGACTCTGCTTTACTTCACTGAATGATTCAGAATTGTGTTTTATGTATCTGCAGGCGTGATGGCTGTACGTTCATTCAGGCTCGGTGAATATTAGCCTTACATTTACTGTACATGTCAGTGCTGGAGTGTATTTCGGCTAATAGGTAACAAAACATATCCAACAGGTCACGGAGGAAGTCCTTTCTCCTTAACATATATATTGCACGCACTGCAGACGCTTTCATTCAATATAAATGCATACAACCTGGTATAGACTTTTTTCTCGCACGCGTACATTTTCACAGTTCATCTGTGGGAAGTGCAGTGCACAGTGTTGTAAAGCAAAGTGTGTGTTGAAAATGACACGTCCAAGAGTATATCCACAGCCTCTTGCATGTACTAACCTGTCTTTTACCTTCTCTCCTCCTCTCCTCTCCTCTCCTCTCCTCTCTGACTGCATGCTCTGTGCTCCTCTTTCTCTTCCTCATGTCTCTGTCTGCGTGTCAGAGTATGCAGCTCTATGGATATCAGGTTGCCCCCATGAACAGCGTATGTATCCAAAAGCATAACCCCTTGTGTCCTTTTTGTTCTTCTTTAGATGGTAAATACTTAGATGGAAGGATGCACAGAGAGCTAGGCATTTCTGAGGTTACTGCCCGCTACATAGGTTCATTTGATATACAAAGGTAGTACACCAGACAGTTTAAGAAGATAATAATACAACCACATGAGGACTTAAACATCGTGGTGATGAACAATTAATCATGGAGTCATGGGTGACAGATATTTAATGGAAAACATTTTAGAATCTCCTCAGATATGTTCTGAGCTGTGATTTAATACAAATTCTGTTGGTATTTAGAAACGTTTTTTTCCCCTGTTTTGTTGTCTTCATTTCTCAATTTTGGGACAGATAATTAAAAAAATAGCTTCATATGGTAAATACACCAGAATATCAATTCCTCTCTCATATCTGTCCATTATGGCTTAATTGAGCAGCCCGTTAGCTTAGCTTAGTTTAGCATAAATGAGATAGAGTATTAGAAGGAGGGAAGTATGGGAGCAGGGATTACTGGGCATGATATACAGTAGGTCCATTTAATGGGTGAGTTTCATTATCCCCAGATTTTCCAAATATCCAACGACAGTTTTGTTTGGTTTGTTTGGACAATTTTCCTTGATTCTGGGAACTCTGTTGGGTGTCAATGTCAATTATGTTGAGACACTTAAGAAGAGTCTTTTTTAATGCCCCTGTCACCCTCTTGTGTGTCCTGGTTTGGTCTTTGAAGAAGCCTTAACCCTGATCCAGTCTACCTGATCCTGTGTTATCAGTAAAAAGTACACAGAAGGATGGCTAGACAGAGAGAATGAGAGGGACAGAACAACGCTTCCTTCTATGACAGGGTGTCCATCTGTCAGGCCAGCTGACTGATTGATCGAGAGACGATGGCAGAGGGTGGGATGAATAGAGCGATGGACGGCAGCAGAGGAGTAATAGATTTAAGGGGTCAGGAGAGATGAACTCTTACAAAAAGAGAGTGATGTGATTTATAATGACTCAAGGCACTCTAATGCTCTAAACACAATCAGACACTGTCCATTTTAGACTGTTTGAGGACACTTGCTGCCCATTTGGCAGTGTGTGTGTGTGTGTGTGTGTGTGTGTGTTCCTGTTCAAGCTTTGTTAATGCAAAGATGGAGCAGAAGATTTTTATTAAAGCAGCTCTACGCTACAGACAGAAAGTTGGTTCTATCATGTGAGCACATTCACTTTTACATCATAAATCTGTGTGGAATGCTCAAAATTAAACAGATCAATTAAAAAAGAGAACAACATAGAATAACCACTCTAAACTCCATCACAGATTCTGTTGATCACTTTTGAGGCTGTAAATAAAGTATCAGAAATTGTCCGATTTGGGTGCTTGCGATACCTTTTATGGCGCAGGAATTTTTATTTATTATTTTGGATGCTAGCAAATAGGACTATGAGCTTTCCTTTTCTCTCTCTCTCTCTCTCTCTCTCTCTCTCTCACACACACACGCACACACACAGACACTCCTTGTCAGTGTTGTGATGGATAGCTGCTTTGTCACTGTGAAGTTAAGAGTGGTGCGAGTCATGTTAAAATGCCGCATTCTCCCTTGAGAGAAAGACGAGGTGGGTGGTCAGGAGCTTAGCACCGTGGCTGCCTTGTATAAAAGCAGAATATACTCCAACTGAAGCAGCTCTTTTTTTGTGTATAGCGTGTGGGACAGCAACATGTTCAGCTGGTACACTTATAGGAGTGATGAGGGGAAACTCGCTTTGGGGGTGGACAACGTGCATATTCGCCTCAGCTATGTATTAAATGTGCTAGATTTGTATTCAAGTATTTTCATTGTGGTTGCTTGTGTGCGTTGTTGATTCAGCACAAAGGCATTTCAGTGATTTAAATATTTGAAGTCTTGCTGCAGGTTCCTCCTGATTGTTATGTTCACACAAAACATTTTC
Source organism: Ammodytes marinus (assembly GCF_949987685.1). NCBI lineage: Eukaryota > Metazoa > Chordata > Actinopteri > Uranoscopiformes > Ammodytidae > Ammodytes > Ammodytes marinus. The sequence continues at coordinate 20,939,030 of NC_137235.1, forward strand.
AGTTTCTCTGTAGTGTAGCTCCCAATTCCTCTTTAATTTTACAGGTTTTTATGCTTGGTGCTTATTACAGTGGATGGGGTGAATTCATAGTTAATTCAAACATGATAAAAAAAAATTATTTAAATAAAGCAAATAGCAACAGTGCCAATAGTAAACTATCTGTTCTAGTCAGTTTGGCAAAACAGGAAGGCTGAGGTTTTCCTATATTGGGCAGTTCATTTAGCAGTGGTATTTATGATTGTTGTATGTGACAATCTACCTCATGAACCTGTTTGTACATATTGAGAACTGATAGAGTGATCACTGAGAGCTGAGTGGGTGAGTTGAGTTGAACTGACCCTGGCCCTGCTTGACTGCTCCTACAGGTGCTAAAAAAAGACAGTCAGGAGTTTGTGGCACGGAGTAACTGGGACGTTCTGAGGCGAGGCGCCAGTAAAGTCCTCTTTTCTGACCTGGCGGAGGTACACAGACCCAACTGTCCATACATCCCTCCATTTTTCATCCTCCATTCCTCCTTCTTAGTTAAAGACCCACTTCACCCGTGGAAATATGAAGGTGTATTGAACTATGAGATCCTATGTAGTATAAATGTGCAAACATTTTAGAAATCGGTTCATCCTAGCCTGAGAAAAGGCAGAAAGAGTGTTTCATGGTCTCACTGTCTAACCCTAAATTTTCCCATGCGTGACATCACACATGGTAAAATGTAGGGTTAGGATTAACAGGACAGCTTGGCCAAGGGAAGACTGAGGGAGGACAAACCTCATTCATTACATTATAATAGCGATTTTATAATGATAGAACGCCGGTTCTATATGGGTGAAGTATAGTGGAACTGCATCAATCTTGGCCGCATTGACCAGACATGTTTACCTTAAGTAAAAGCTATACTTGACATGTGAGCATGAAGGCCTTAAACTCTGGCTTCTTGAGCAGGCGTGCCCAGCTACTGCCAAAAGATTGAAAGTTACTTAACAAAAATGTCATTGCTAAACTTGAAGATAGAACCAAAAAATATTTGTAAATATGGGCTTAGTTGTGAGCTTAGTCAGTTATGATCAACTCTTTTATTCTGGTTTGGCTTGATACTGATCATTCACATACAATGACTTGTCATCTCTGTCTTTCGTATTATTATACAGTATAAGCCTACAGTAGACAACTCAATATATGCCATAGTTCTATGTCACTGTCTTACAGACCTAAGTATGATATAGAGAATACTGTAAATCCATTCCATTCCCATTTTCCCATGTGAAATCATTTCTGTTTGGATGAGCTCTATAAGTGTTCTTTACATTAAACACAATGCGTCCACCAAATTGATATCTTCTAAAATGGACAGAAAGACAGCAATATTTCTTGTGATAACTCAAAGCTCCTTCAAATGTTTGAAGTGTCTTCACAATTCATTATGAACTTATTCCTGATTAACAAATATGTCAACGACCCTTGTCTTTATATTTGTTCTTGATCATTTTTACCTCTAAAATATTTTATACATTGCATAACAGAGTGACAGTATTGATAGATTAACAATATTGTTATGTCTGCATTTTAATAACCTGTTCTGTTTCTCAACTGCCTTCTGTAATTTGGTCACTTCATTATGCTTATGTATGTGTATCTGTGCCTTGTTATCTGTGCTGTGTTGTGGCTAGTGTTGTAACGTTGTCAGTTTACACCACAACATGTTAGATGACACTGGTGCAATGATACAAGGCTGACCGCAGACCACATACACTTACCCTGTGCATTATAGTACCACACACTCAAACTGAATCACATAGAATTTACGGTTCATCTTAAATACAGTATGTTTCTATATTTTGTATATATATACAAAACACACACTTCAACAATTCAAACTATATGACTCGAATCTCCTGTGGCTAGAAGGCTTTTGATATCAGAATGCTAACATTTTAGACAAATATAAACATGAGGGTGTATCCTCTGGGGATTCAGGGACCACACATTTCTGTATAAAATCACATGGCAATGCATCCATCCAATAGTTGTTGAGATACTGTAGTAGCCTATGGACAAAAGTACATACGAACAGTCAACTAAAATGTCCTTTTCGATACATTTAGAAGAAGAAGATGTTGAGTAATAGCAGCTAACAGTGCTAGCAGGCAGGCTAGCTGAATAATGACAGGCTATGTGTTGTGGTGGCAGCGGAAGCTAAGATGGAGGTAATGACAGTGGAGCGTAATGGGACTGACCTTGTATTTACAAGGTTCAGCCTTTCATCTCCTGGGATATCAGATGGACAAAGCTGACAAATCAGACAGGCGGGGAGGACGGGCTGAGAGAAATAAAAGGAATAAAAACAGCGACAATAAAAAGTGTGAGGGATTCATATTCAATCAAGTCAATCGAAGGGAAAAAATCAAGACACAATAATTAAAACAAAGAAAAAAGTATCATTTAAAGAGGAGGAAATTGTTGGAATTGTTACACATCTTTAAGATAAGCAGAACAGATAAGGAGAAAACCTGAGGGTGGAAGAACACAAAAAGAAGAGATAACATCTGAGACAACAAACAGGTGAGAGAGGCCCACAGAAGATGACACAGGTCAGAGGAGAGAACAAATGTCATGGAACAAAGTGGGTGGGGAGAGAAGAAGTTCGGGAAACACACTTAGGGCGGAAAAGAAAGAGGCAGGTAGTGTTTAGAGAAAGATGTGTTTACTCAACAGATTAGTCACCATTATATCTCAGTGCTTTTGTCTGGGGAAGGAGGGACTGACTGACAGGCTGAGAAGGAGGGAGGGAAGAGAAGAGCGAATCACCTTTATGTTTGTCAGGTGAAGGAGGTACTGATGGGTAGTATGAGGTGAAAGGAAATTGGAGTAACCAGAGACGGGGCGCAGGATGAGAGGGAAAGAAGTGACAGAGGAAAATGTAAAAAGAAAGAGACAGAAGGTGGGAGAAAAATGAAGGAGGGAGCTGATGGGGCGGAAGACGAATAGGTCGTGGGAAGGGAAAAGGAGGGTTAGCTGTTTCGACCCGTGGAAGGTGTGACTGACTTGACTAAAGACAGACAATATATGAGCGCTTCCTCAAGTGTTACTCACAGAGAGGGGAGGGTAAGGAAGACCGTTTAGAGTTCACATCAGTAATTACTGTTTTTACCTCCAGCTTTTTGATCAAAGTCTGTTAAAGCTCATATAGACATGTACAGATGGACAAATAGACACAACAATACACCAGGTGTTGGCTCGTGCCTTGTGGGCGTGGTAACCATTACGTCTTCATGGGGGATGATGAGCTCACACTGGTGCTGCCACGCTTCCAGGAATGATAAGCTTGTTGTGAACAGTTTTGCATGACATCTACCCGAGGTTAGGCTGAGATGGTTTCTTAAAGGGGGTTGATATCAAACCAATATTTTTTTATTCAACCTTATGATATGCTGACATATACATAATAATTAATTATTATTTTTGATTTGTTTCCTTTTTATTAGGGATGATGCAGTTTTACATAGTTCCATTACAAAGAATGTAACTGATGTCCTGCACAGAGAGTTTATAGCTTTCGCTAATTTACAACCCTTTTCCCTATTTGGGCAACTTAATCAACATAGCTACAAAGCTTTCATTGATCAAAATATTAAAACCATAACATACATGGATACAATAAAATACACATACAGCAACACCCATACTGTACTATATCATCACATCACAAAAGACTGTAACCTTAATAACCTGACCAACTGGATTCACGCAACTCAATTGACTCTGAGATTCTTTAATTTCCAGCAGACAACTGCTTCACAACAATCATTAGATGATTATTATTAAATCTGAATTCATCAATCATATGTACCCATTGGCCAAAACATAAAAGATTATCCATTGTAGTTATGTCTTTTTTCGTTTGTTTTTGCGTTTCTATTACTGAAGGAACAAAATGGCAAAGCAAACAGTTAAATTATGAAAGAAAAGGAGGGATATGGTGAAAGGAGGGGAGAGCAGATGCGGTCTAGATGTATGAACAGCTCATGTGTCATGAAGACATCAGTCTTTATGCATCACTTATAAGATAAAAGAGCAATACATTTTTTTTTCTGTTTGTGCATAATCAAAGGCTCAATGTAAAAGCCCCTCGAATAAGTAAGACGGAACAGATGAACACTGAAGTGTGTAAAATAAAGTCTTCATTTGCCTCTACCAAAGAATAGCCAAAATTGGTAGCCAAAACTGCGACCCTTAACAAAAATGGTTTTGGCATCTCCATTAGCTGCGAATGTTTATATTAGTGTCACCATTACAATACAAATGTATCATCCTAATTTTTTTGCAACTTTTCTTTGTAACTTTGTAACTTTAACTCTTAACAGATCTTGCCTTGTTTTCACCACAATCAATATGCTAAGATCACCCTCCATCATTATCTGATTGGTTGATTTTATTTGACCATTTGATATAAAATATCAACAGCACTCTGTGTCATACATTAAAATGCATAATTAGTCAGGGATGACACAAAAAAGCCAGAAGGCTTATTTCCATCTATGCTCCTCAATCAGCCAAAATGACACATTAGAAGTCACAGCACAACAACAACTAGAGCATTTGTCAAATATGTGTAGTTTGCCAATTTGAGCAAACATCTTTCTTCTCCTTTTGTAAACCTGTGTCGTATTGTTTGACATTTTCCTCTTGTCCCTCAACGGATTATAGGATTTTACTCTTGAGGTAGAACCACGAATGGCATCGTGGTGATGATGATGATGATGATGATGATGGAAATGGCATAAATGCTTTTCCTCCAATTCCATCCAATCTGCTGTTTGCATATTCCTCAGCATGGCCATGGATTGGACAGGGAGGTTGCCTGGGTGGGGCATGGCAGAGAGAGAAAGAAAAAAAGAGATGATCGTTCGACATCCTCTCCAACAGTCTTTTCTGGAACTGCCCAAAAGCACGGTCACCTTTTTCTGAGATAGATATATTAGCCCGCATAAACATAGACAAACAGTGAAATAAACACTTTAAAGTCACCTTGTTTTTTCAGGGGATTTAGAAAATGCTAAGAAACAGATTTAAGCTTGGTCAAACACAACAAACACCCCAAAGCGTGTTGAATGGGTTTCAAATGACCTGTATCATTAAGTTAAAGTTAAGATAGGAAAAGGGGAAAATAGATAAACCATAAATATGACACTATGATTCTCAACTGCTGACGGAAAAAGGTGGAATCGCTCACATTCTCTGCATTTGTGCTCATGTGGGATTTGTTCGGTGCTGCTGTTTGTGATTTGAGGTCCTGTTCGGGCGTGTCAATGTGGCATCTGCAGATAAAAGCATGATGTGGTCGCTTTAATGTGTCTGCGTATGTGTGGCAGCTTAGTGTTGTGTTTGTCTGTCTGTCTGTTTTGACACTTTGTTGTTCTTTCAAGTCTTATTTTCTCCTACTCTCTTTCTTCTGTTTTTCTTTGTCGACTGTACTTTCCCTGGTCAACACTTTTCTACATATCTGCATGACTGTGTTTTCAATCTTGTCTTTGTCTTTGTGCGTGCTGCTACCGGAGCACATCTTGTTTCTTCACTCGACCATTATTGGTCTGTGTTTCAGGCTGCTACAGCTACACTCAGTACTGGTCTAGGCGGCATGGACAAAAAAATAACTGCATACCTCTCATTTTACCCGTTTACTTAGTTTTTAATAAAAAACGCAGTTTGGATGATTTTGACTGTTCAAATTAAAGGTGTAGTTAAAGTTTCTGGAGAGTGCTTGTTCTCAAAATCAATAGGCCAATCGCTATGAAAATACAGGTAGCATGTGTTAGTATTCTGTAGCAAGTGTGACAATAAGCCAGTCGATATTTAAATAGGTGTTGAAGCCCAATACTCATTTGAGCCGAAGTATAAGCCGATCAGAAGCTTAGCCTATAACAATAGCATTGATGCTAGCTATGGTGGGTCGGTCCGGGCCACTTTTTTAACATAATCGTTTTCAGAGCCTAGGCTGGATTTTTTTTCAGGACACACAATGTGAGGACAGCTAGTGGATCATGAAGATATATTCACTTCACTATTCACTGATTTTGACATAAAAATATTTGAAAACAAGCTCCAGAATTGCTGACTCCACCTTTAAAACGAAGAGGAACCTCTTTTGGTCCATTTAACTCATTTCATCATTTTATCTTTCCATTTATTCAGCCCATACTTTATCTCACTGTAAGCTTTGGCAGTGAAATGTCCCACTTGTGCCATCATGGTGGCCATGTATTGTGCCTGCCCATTACTATCACATTAAGGAGGTTTAAATTCAGCGTTATTGCTGCCTAGACTGGTATGCTTGAGGTCACACTGGCTGCTGATTGTCTGTCTGAGCTGATACACGTTGAATTGACAGATGCTCACCTGGCTTCCTGCTAGCCTGGCACCACTGATGCCCTGTTGGGTTGATGATGATGGGCTCGTCCCTCCCACTGCCTCTTCTCTAACTACAATGCTTGATGTTTAATGATCAACCTCTCATTTAACCCTCTCTTTTATTCCTCCATCTTGGATGATTCGTAGCGAACAGATGAGAGTATGACGATTGACACCACCCTACTGGTCCATTTCTTTGGGAAGAAAGGGAAGGCAGAGCTTACATTTGATGACTTTTACAGGTACTTAAAAAGTGTACAGTGGACATATTAACATGTGCAAACCAAACACTATACAAAATATTAACCGAAGCACAGAATAGTAACTTATTTTGATAAATCTTTCAGTGAAATCTCTTTCTTCTTTTACCCCTTCCTTGCTGTTTCTCAGGTTTATGGATAACCTTCAAACAGAGGTGTTGGAAATAGAATTCCTGACCTACTCCAAAGGAATGACCACCATCACCGAAGTAGACTTTGCCAAAATCCTCCTGCGCTTCACCAATGTGGAGAACATCAGTGCCTACCTGGAGAACGTCCGCCAGTGCATACCTGACGAGAAGGTACCTAATAAACACACACACAGACAGTTCTCTACTGGGAGAGGAAAACCAGGACAAATAAACATCTTTGTAAAACACTGAAGATACACAAAATGTATCCCTCTCAGTGAGGATGTATCTGTACAATGTAATGTATGTTTGCGTATAAATGATATGTGAGGTCACAGGTCTTGTGTAAGTGTTGCTGTCATCAAAAGTAGACACTGAAACAACAGCTGTCAAAAGAACCTTTTGATGATGAAAACGTCCACTGGTAACACTTAACAATAAGGGTGCGTTAATGAACTGTTAATTAATGCTTAGTTAATGCTTAACTAAGCACTAGTCAACTAAGCATTGTTCATGCTTAACATAGCATTTACTGACAGTAATAACCAAGCATTAACAGTTAGTTAATGCTTATTAATCATTATATATGCATCAACTCACCAATAATAGCAATGACTTAATGTATGTACCGGTAGTGTAAACTTTACACTAAGGATACATACATTTAGTTAATGCTATTATTAGTTAGTTAATGCGTGGATAATGTAAGTGAAATGGACAAGGAAACAGTTAATGGAAGGGTAACATGTACAGTGTTATCCGTCCATTAACTGTTTCCTTGCTCATCTTACTAAGCACATGTATTGCTTTTTGGGATTAAATGGATTATATAAGGATGGCAAAGTAAAAATCAGTCTACAGTAATGGGGGTCATCTCTTTAGACGCGTTGCGGCTTCCTGGGCTTAGCGCCGCCCAAGACGATTGTGATTGGATTAAAGAAATAAAAACTGTCCAGCCCAATTTTCACCCCTATACTCGAGACGATATAGCTAGCCCATACTACTAGCTGTAGTTTGGTCTGGCTGTGCGAGACTATCTCTTCAGCAATGACAGCTTCAGTAAATTGATCTAATAATATGGGGTAGGTAATAGCCAAATGATGCGACAATACAGCTCCAACCAGGATTTGAACCAGGATTGGCAATTTCTCTTTAGATAATACAAGATAGCTTTCCTAATTCTTTATCTGTCTTTTTAATTTGGTCTTCCTGTTTTATGGTTGCTCCTGCCTTCCAGCCATCTAGGGTCCGTTATTTCCCACCGCTTTCTCTGCCTGAGGCTGTTGTGGCTCTCCACACTTCAGCGCACAATAGCTTCACTCACACACACACACACACACACAAACACACAAACACACAAATATATATATACAAACAGATACACTAATAAATACATAGACACACTTGATTGCATTTCCAGCTACATGTAAATGTCTATCTGTCTGTCTGTCTGTCTGTCTAGCTATACATTGGCATGTAGTTCTTATGCAATCCAACTCTATTTCTGTCCCTCCCTTCTTCCCTTTTCATGCTGTGGGAGAAGCAGGAGGTTTGTCTCGGCCTCGTACAATACACAAACTGCACTAACAATCTGTTTATCCTGCTATTTAGTTAAAACTTTGTTTCTCCACAAGGGATGTCAAGGTTAGGATACATGGCTACCAAATTATTTTTTGTATTGATCCGTGTATTTTAACCTGCATCTTTTCATGTGGACCTACAAAGACTGCACCTTCTTATTTGTCACAGTCTGTGGATAAAAAAAAAAGTGAAATGTTTGTTATTAGTCTAGCCATCAAAGGTTTGATCTTGACTTGCAGCAAAGAGCATGCAGCGTTTGAAGCTACTGGTTGAATGGCTTCAGCATTATAACTGTATGCAGATATTTGAAAGTTATGAAACACTGCAAGAAGGCTGCCTTTGAAATGTTCCATATCACAAACCCACAATCCTGTCATTAATGACCTTCTATGTCATTAATCGGACTCTTTCATGATTGACAGTGTGAGTTTTGGTTGCTTCTTTTATGCTGGTTAGTAAATATTTCAGACAACAGAGTGGATGTCCCTCCTGGAATGCTGTATGCACGTCTGTCACGGTACATTTCGATGGCGGCCTGTGCTAAAACACTCATTTAACCTCATGTTCCCTCTACTTTTTATTGAGAGAACAACATTTTCATTAGTACTTCTCCCTTCAAGTCAGTTTCATGCTTCTTTTTCTCACACGTTTTTAGGGAATCACCTTTGATGAGTTCAGGTCCTTCTTCCAGTTTCTCAACAACCTTGAGGATTTTGCCATCGCCATGCAGATGTACAATTTCGCTGCTCGATCCATTGGACAAGGTAGGAAGAGAGACATGACAGCTGGAGCAACAGGTTTATGCCTAAACACCCAGATGATGGGTTTTCCCATATCTTTTTATTCCAAAAATATCAAAGCCGTCTTTACTCTCTCTTTTACCAGATGAGTTTGCGAGAGCGGTGTATGTGGCCACTGGGCTGAAGCTGACACGTCACCTCGTGAACACCATCTTCAAGATATTTGACGTGGATCATGACGACCAGCTCTCCTACAAGGAGTTCATCGGGATAATGAAGGACCGGCTTCACAGGGGAGCCAGGGTGAGGAGCTGTGTGTGAAAGAAAGAGAACTTGACAACTTTAAGGAAGAACCCATTCACAATTTTAATGAATAAGTAAAATGCCTCCCCCCCCCCCCCCCCCCCCCCCCACCCCCCATGTGATGGAGGAGTGCACAGTGCATGTAGGGGGCGTGGCCTCAGTACCTCTGCAGTAAGCTGCTCTGTACTTGCATGAAATCTGTTTGTTTTAGTCAAGATTATGCTAAAATATATTTTACCCAACTATATTCAAAATCACTGTTTAAGCCTCTGTAAACCTGGTCTAGTAAAAAGCAATATATGATATCAAGTTTGGTGTCTCAATAAGCTTTTTAAATAATCAGATTGAAATTAAATGTTCATAAATATTTTAAAATGTAGTTGACAAAACTGCTTTTTACTGTCTAGAATAAAAGGACTGACATAGCATAGTTAGAAGGATTAAGTGCATTTGGGTTGCCAGGGCCTTTAAGGCTTAAATTTAGTAAATTCCTGTTTATTCCAGTTTATTCCCAAAATTCCCATACATTTCCAAGGAAAGTTTTCAACTTTGGAAATTCCCGAAATTTTGCAACCCTAACTTGAAGTGATGAAAAACTCTTGAACTGAACTGGAAATCATTATGAAGGACTTCGCAGTGCTGTTCCCAATGGGGGATACTGCCATCTAGTGGTGTCTTGTAGTGCAACACTACAGTCCACTTCATTTTACAAAGGAAACAAAGCATATACATGAGATGTCATCAATTTGCCTGATAGACAGTAGTGCCGAACGAACATACATATACAAACATAACAACAGTAAACATGGAAGTTGTTATATTAATGAGCTTTTGCACTTGTTTGAATGCTGCGTCGGCTTCACAGTCTTGGCTTATTAACAGTGTTCTCTCTTTTTCTTCTCCCCTTGCTTTGCTTGCATCCTCTGTCTCCTCTCGTTCTGCCACACTCATCTGAGCTGCCATTACTTCAATTTCTACCCTCACATTATCTTCATCCATCCCATCCTCTGTCTTCTTTCTTTCCTACATCTTCCCTACCTTCTACCCCTCCCCAATGTTTCATTTTCTTCCTTGTTTATTTTTCTCTGCCATTACATCTATCCACTAACCTCTCAGGGCTATAAATCTGATCAGCGCGCCACCTCTTTTAAATCCTGCCTGAAGAAGGAGCTGGCAAGCAGATAAGTACCACCAACAACAAAGTTGAATGAAGTTCATGATGTTCATTGTTATCATTATTTGACTTAGATTTTTTTCTACTTTAATATATATTTGTTTTTAAACTTATGAACCCCATATCTGGATGTGACTTAATCACCAGCTGCAATAATACTCCTCGCCCTCCCACTTTGACTTTTAAATGTGCACTATGCAGTTTCAGTGCAGGGGGATTTGTTTACATTTGCAGAGCCTGTAGTTAGTTTTCAAAACATATTTACGATAAATGTCATTTTTAGTATTGGATAATTCTATCATCATAAAAAAACACCTTGGACCAAATGTGAGACTATATGTTTGTAAAGGAAACATGTGGCCCTGCTTCTGTAAACAACAACAGTGAGACAGTTACTTTTAATGTAGCTTTCTGACGACTTCAGACGGTGTTCCAAGCAGAATATTTTGTTTATTCAGTTATGAGAATATACCTCGCACAATTTTAACACACACAAAGTTACATATGGCGCTTTTCCACCGCACATGTAGCTTTACTCGACTCAACTCGACTTAACTCAACTTGGTTTTGGTAGCAGCACGGGTCGTTTTCCAATGCAAATAGTACCTCCTGAACATGGGCGGGGTCGTCATACAAAGGGGCAGAAAGACGACTCCGGAGCCAAGTAGCAAAGCAAAAATTACGAGCAGTCGTTGTACTAATAATTGAACCAACTGCCAAAAATACGGATGGAAAAGGTTTAGGAATTCCCTCCTTGTATCTGTTTGTTAAAAGAAGTAGAAGAATATTGCGACGGGCCATTAAAAGGGAGGATTGGTGTCCTGATGTGTGACTCTACCACTCAGTCAGCTGCAGGGATGGGTCACATGCATCACTATGCACGTAAACATGGGCATGATAAAGTTGACTGTTTTGTGCTTGTTTCAGGATACGTGTTTTCAAATACATGTCTCCTCTCATCCTCTCTTTCTCTCAGCACAACTGGGTGAGCTTAGCGAATATAAGGACATTTCATTACGTTTTTCCGGATATGTGAAGCAAATCAAATAAAAGAGAGCCAGAGAAGGCTGCACGCGGTGAGACAAAATACACTCAAAAAGTCCTTGAGAGTTAGAGAGTATATACAACAGAATGATGCCGGCAGTCTGTCGACGTCACCTTTTAGCATCGGCTCAGCTCGCTTGGAACCTAGAGCAAGGCGATACCAAAAAAAAACAGCCTCTACCAGGTTCCAGGTACCATGTTTTTGTGGAGGAAACGCCAAAAATGCGAGTTGAGTCGAGTTGAGCTGATACCACGCAGTGGAAAAGCGCCAATAGTGCACCTTTAAACATTTGACCTGGAATATGACATAAGCACCATAACAGTCAGATGATATTTACCTTATGAACTTTGTTGGGTAAGTCTCCCTTTTATAATAAACATTTTCTTCATAAGTACATGCCTTGGCTAGTTTTATTCATTATATTTTAAGTCACGGTAGCTGTTGCTTCTTGTACGTCCTGTAAAGTGGCATATTGTCAAATTAATTTCATAGTGGGTCAGTAGCTACTGGAGTTGTAAAAGTGGGCCTCTGAATGTCTTTATTTAGGAAAAGTCCAGAATATGTAGACAGCACTTAACCATTTGCAAAGTATTTTTGAACTTATCTAGATACAGGAAGAGATCATGGAAAAAAAGCATTTTTATTTTCGTTTCACATTTAAAAGAACCACATTCTGGCCCCCAGCGTGACAGTGCCTGTCTTTGCTCTGTGTTTACCAGGTGAAGGGCCGACACCACTCCTCCTTCTCCAGTTGTGTTCGCTATGAGGCCAGAAGACAAGTGCACCATCTCTGGAGAAGGTGCAAGGAGAAGCTGTAGAGAAATGAAGAAGACATGGAAATAAAAATGGAAGATGATGATGGAATAAATCGTATTCTCGTACTCAGCTGCTCTGACTTTTATAGTCTGTGGCCTAAGTCCACAATATTGTGTTAAACAGGGCATATCTCTAATGTAACTTCAAAGAACATGATATCTACTAGCATGACCACACCCAGCTGACTGGCACTCGGTATGCTGACAATGAGCGACACCGTACCCTTTTCAATGACGGTTTTCCTAGTCATCTTAATCTGATGCCAATCAACCCGAGGATAATTTACAGTATATTAAAAAGGAATAAGATGAGAATACTACTTTACTTTCAAAGCATGGCTCCGCTGCAACTGTCAGCTACTGCAAATAATCAATATTTCTATTTCAGATACATGTGTACAATTTTTATGATAAGCAATAAAAGAGAAAAGCTCAGCTTACTCGTTCCAACCAGCCTAAAAATGCCGGTAGTATTCATTTTATAACAATAGTATATAGGCTAGATGTAACTGATAACGTTTTAAATAAGAACACATTTTTGAAGTTCTACAAACTCATTGGTGATTTCCCTTGATGAATGATGTTATACACTCACCGGCCACTTTATTGGGTACAGCGGTTCATTTTCTTGTTAACACATATAACTAATCAGCCAATCACATGTCAGCAACTCAATGCATTTAGGCATGTAGACATGGACAGGACAACTTATTGAGGTTGAAACCGAGCAACAGAATGGGTAAGAAAGGGGTTTTAAGTGACTTTGAACATGGCAATGTTGAGGGTGCCAGGAGGGTAGGTATGATTATTTCAGAAACTGCTGATCTACTGGGATTTTCACTCTAAACCACCTGTAGGGTTTACAGAGAATGGTCTAAAAAAATATCCAGATAGAAAGGCACTAGTAACTCAAATAACCACTCGTTACAACCAGGGTATGCAGAATACCATCTCTGAACAGTGAACACAAAACATGACCATCCTTGAAGCAGATGGGCTACAGCAACAGAAGACCCCACCGGGTGCCACTCCTGTCAGCTAAAAACAGGAAAATGACGCTACAATTCTCACAGGATCACCAATATTGGACAACAGAAGATTGAAAAATCATGCCTGGTCTGATTAGTCTGGATTTCAGTTGCGACATTGAGATGGCAGGTTCAGAATTTGGCTTGAACAACATGAAAGTATGGATCCATCCTGCCGTGCACCATCAATGTTCAAAGTCACCTAAACCCCCTTTCTTCCCCATTCTGATGCTCGGTTTGACTTCAGTACATTGTCTTGACCACGTCTAAATACCTAAATGCATTACATTTCTGCCATGTGATTGGCTGATTAGCTTTTTGTTTTTATAAGCCATTGAACAGGTGTACCTAATAAAGTGGCCAGTGAGTGTGTATTCCTTATTTAAAGTAAACCATAGGCTTTTTTGTAAGTAAGAAAACAATTAATTGCTGAACTACAAACTAACAACTGAAAGAGCACAACAATGATTAAATAACAAAATGTATTTGACAATGTAAAACCATTCAAAAATAAAAACAGTAATATAAAGTAATATATTAACACATAGCTGAATACTTATATTTTAGAATTAAAATGAAGGCGTTGTAAATAGGAATTGTCTTCACCTCATTCCAATCATCTCAGTCTATTTTAACTTTTTCTTTCTCCTCTATTCCAGTCAGATGCCTATATGCCGATTTGCTTTTTTAACTGAGTAAACACTATTGCAATATTAAGAAATACTAGGTTAAATTATCCTTTGATTAATAGAGCTCCTGGGTCCCTTTGACCTTGATGTGACAGCATGAAAGACAAGAGAAGTTATTTATTTATTTCTGTCTTACCTCAAAATCGTGACCTGTTTTGCATTTTGTTGGCCTATTTATATAGCCTACTGGTGCCTTCTATCCATTCCCTTCCGAACCCAACAAAGGTTAAAGCAAACCAGACTGGGTAGGCTATAGCCTGTGTGTGCATTCATTTCGTTGTATGTGTATCTGTAATGTGTCACCCAATGTTTAATGTTGGAATATGTTATGAAGTATTGAAGATAATGTGTTGAATGTCTTGGTGTGGAATACGAAGTAGGCTAGGCTATATTTTGATTTTAAATAGAGATAGCCAGGGATGTGTGTTTGCAAAGTTGTTTCTCCCAATGTAAATCAATGTCATATTTATGACTCATAAATATATGTATTTTTCACACACACTCACACCATTGCAGCTAGTGGATTATTGTTCATGCATGAATAAACTATTTAGGAAGACATGCGTAATCCGTGGTTTTCACTGAGCACGCGCGACGAAAGATTTACGCAACAACTCTCAAATGTCCCTAGACGGACATTTCAACGGCTCTTGGCTAGACCGGGCTAGACCATGGGCTAGACACCTGACTTTTGGCGTTTAAGATGAACTTTTCCTGCCAAATAGGACAAATGAACTGCAGGGTTGCGGCTGCTACATTGGTAAGTTGACCGTCTCAATGTTGGTAGCCTACTAATGAGGCATCAAGAAAAAAATTATTACATCACATATCGGGGAGAATGCCTGCCAACTCATCTCGTACTTAGTTATTGTCGTAGCATGCTAAATAGGCTAGTTTTCTCCTGACCCTTAATTCCTATATTAATTATTGCAAATATGTGTTTGTTGAAGTTTATCTGCCGCAATCAAAGTATAGACTCAGAAAAATTCAGGCTACATAGGCCTAGTTTAGTAATTTTTAAATGTTTTTCAAAACCACACAACGTAAAAGTAGATTGTGATGGGTTAATTTCTTCCGTCGCTGTCTGAGCTCGAGCTGTTAAAATTGTTCAAAATACTGCCCTCACGCGCCCTAACTGTGGACAGTCATGATATGGAGAAGATTAATTCTGGGTTTCATGCTATTTTGTCTTGAAGTCGTGTTAGCTGTTATCTTTCTTTGACTGTTGCAGTTGAATGTTTGTTGTCGGCGTTCATCTTTTATGGGGTTTTTATTTTATTTGTTAACCCTGAAACCATTCAAATGAGGCTGTCTAGCCTTGGGGTAGTAAACGGAACTATAGCCATGCGCCAGGTTTCTGTCAGGAACAATACAAACGAGGCACATGTTTGCATGGTAATTTGCCTACATGGCGTAAACTCAAATTTTGCTGTTTATATTGTATATATTTTATGCTTAAAGCGTCTTCCCTGGTGTCGTGCTGATAATTGTCCAAACAGTCCGTTCCTATGCCGAGGTTATGGGTCATGTGGTTCTTTGTAAAATCAAGAAATGTTTAAAGCGCACGGATTCACTTCGCAAAGCATTGTGGGGGATTAAAATTTATATTTAACAATACATCAACAGCGTTACTTAGTAGCAGTTAATGCTAAAGCGCCATTGTAGTGGTTTTGTTCGCGGTTTACTTTGTTTAACGTGTTTAAAGTTGTCGTTCTGGTCATGTATGACAGATTAGGAACCCTGAGTGAAAATGATGGTCCAGAGAATGACTAGCTCTTTTCACCCTCCTTAAAGTTAAGACTATACTTTCAGGGATCATTTCTATAGTTTCTGACTTGAGAAATGTGTTTCTAAAGTGATTGGTCTCGCTAACCACGATGATGAGTCGTGATATTCCCTTCTGAGCGTGAAGCGGACATTGAATAATGATTTATTTCATATGTTCTTTGTCATTGATGATCGTTCTTTGCTTCCTTGTGGAGCTTTGAGGTAGGGAATATGGTCAGAGTGGCGCTAACTTTGTTGAAAATAATTAAAAAATTTAGATATCTGATATAAAACTTGGAAGGGACTGATTATGCAAATTATTGCATAATGTCATACATAATATTTCTTGAAACAACATAAAGTTAATATGATCATAGTAGGAAAATTGATTTTGGATGTTTATCAATGTTCTGATATTTTATCCAGTAATCAATTCATTAAAAATAAACAATACTGTTTCAATAATAGGAAAAACGGAATTTGGTTGGTGAACTATGTGCACTTAGTTGTGTTAAAGTCTGAATATGTAATATGTATATATTGTGTCATTATTGTCCATGATGGACATCGCTTATCCTCTTGTTGATAAAATGATAAACAACAACAAAAAACTTGGTCACAAAGAAGAGTGTGAATATGAATGTTATTGTGAAAGAAAATAAATCTTCGCAATGTTAAATATTGCAGAAAGCCTGCCAGTCACACAAATACTGTACATGGTGCAGTGCTTGCATGAGACTGACAGGATCATAACAATTCAGTCACAATCTTTTATTAACATTATTTATTTTATTAATTACAGTAAACCAACTAAGCTTGACCTAAAGGGGCACTGTGTAACATTTTATGTAATTTATTAGCTAAAATCAATATCCTCATTCATAAATATGTCCTCATTGGTGTAAAATCACCTCTGCCAATAATCTGAATTATCCTCCTGAGCGGAGAATTACAAATATTAATATTACATTTTGTACATTGAGCAGGCAAGTCTTATGGAGGCATCCATGTTTTTGGAATGTCATCAGGTGCATTGTTCAGAATTTAGAATGGTTCTTGTCCTTGAAGTCCACTGTAGCTTCTGTTATTATTCAAAAGGGGTGGGTTACCCAGGGAGGTTGCATTCTAGAACTTTCTTGATGACGTCATATTACACAGTGCCCCTTTAAAGTAGTTGTGTAACTTTTTTCCCCTTGTTACTCGTTAAAGCCATGTGCTCTGGTTTTTGCTGTCAGAGGCACTTTGCTGTGCTGGGTAATTTACATGAAACGCATTTGATTGGACAACAGGCTGCAGCTAGCGAGAGGAATTTGTTGACGACAGAGAAGAACCCTGAGTGAGGAAGACTCTGCTGTGAATAGCTTTCTGCTTTCACCCTCTCTCAAATTAAGACTATACTTTCAGGGATCATTTCTATAGTTTCTGACTTGAGAAATGTGTTTCTAAAGTGATTGGTCTCGCTAACCACGATGATGAGTCGTGATATTCCTTTCTGAGCGTGAAGCGGACATTGAATAATGATTCATTTCATATGTTCTTTGTCATTGATGATTGTTCTTTGCTTCCTTGTGGAGCTTTGAGGTAGGGAATATGGTCAGAGTGGCACTAACTTTGTTGAAAATGAATGAAAAATTAGATGTAGTCTGATATAAAACTTGGGAGGGACTGGTTATGCAAGTTATCACATAATGTCATACAAAATATTTCTTGAAACAACATAAAGTTAATATGATCATAGTTGGAAAATTGATTATGGACGTTTATCAATGTTCTGATATTTTATCCAGTAATCAATTCATTAAAAATAAACAATACTGTTTCAATAATAGGAAAAACGGAATTTGGTTGGTGAACTATGTGCACTTAGTTGTGTTAAAGTCTGAATATGTAATATGTATATATTGTGTCATTATTGTCCATGATGGACATCGCTTATCCTCTTGTTGATAAAATGATAAACAACAACAAAAAACTTGGTCACAAAGAAGAGTGTGAATATGAATGTTATTGTGAAAGAAAATAAATCTTCGCAATGTTACATATTGCAGAAAGCCTGCCAGTCACACAAATACTGTATATGGTGCAGTGCTTGCGTGAGACTGACAGGATCATAACAATTCAGTCACAATCTTTTATTAACATTATTTATTTTATTAATTACAGTAAACCAACTAAGCTTGACTTAAAGGGGCACTGTGTAACATTTTAAGTAATTTATTAGCTAAAATCAATATCCTCATTCATAAATATGTCCTCATTGGTGTAAAATCATCTCTGCCAATAATCCGAATTATCCTCCTGAGCGGAGAATTACAAATATTAATATTACATTTTGTTCATTGAGCAGGCAAGTCTTATGGAGGCATCCATGTTTTTGGAATGTCATCAGGTGCATTGTTCAGAATTTAGAATGGTTCTTGTCCTTGAAGTCCACTGTAGCTTCTGTTATTATTCAAAAGGGGTGGGTTACCCAGGGAGGTTGCATTCTAGAACCCTGAGTGAGGAAGACTCTGCTGTGAATAGCTTTCTGCTTTCACCCTCCCTGAATTAAGACTATACTTTCAGGGATCATTTCTATAGTTTCTGACTTGAGAAATGTGTTTCTAAAGTGATTGGTCTCGCGAACCACGATGATGAGTCGTGATATTCCCTTCTGAGCGTGAAGCGGACATTGAATAATGATTAGTTTAATTTGTTCTCTGTCATTGATGACCGTTCTTTGCTTCCTTGTGGAGCTTTGAGGTAGGGAATATGGTCAGAGTGGTGCTAACTTTGTTAAAAACAAATTGAGATATAATTACATTTAGATTTGATTTTAGATGAGATCTAACATCTGATTTCAATTTATTGGCAACATCATCTGCCATCGATAATCAATTGTATAAATATAGCCTTCAATATGAACATACTATTACATAAATTATTATAATTTATATCATTTCATCTTAATCTAATTATAATAAAGTCAATTATAAATGGTTCAGGTTATATAAATAAAAAAGAAGAACTATTTAACTAAATGACAATGTAGTCCTTTATGTGGTATTTTAAAACAGCCTAATGAAAATAAAACAGTTACAGAAGATCATGGAATAACAGTTAAACACTTTGATTTCAGATCGGAGTGACAACTGACTGAACTAGTCAGACAACAGAATAGGGTTGCGTTCCGAATCGCATACTTTCTACTATATAGTATGTAGAAAAAAGATTTAGGATGTCCCGATTCTTGTGGCCAGATTTAGGATGGTTAGAATACCCGGATGGTCTACTTCATGCGGCCAAGATTGTTAGTGTTGAAAAGTGCATCCTATTTGGGCGATTCTGACCCACAATCCAGTGCGCACGTGAAGTGACGTAACATCGACGAAGCCTATAGGTCCATGTTATGAAAACAAACGGGGATGCGACGGATATAAAAGCAAGAGGCAAGATCAAGGCGCAATGTTATGATGAAATAAGAGAGAAAAGTATGTCCCAATAGTATGTCTACTGCATCCTAACTAGATTCTTTTTATCGTTGGATGTAGTATGTAGAATAGAAAAAAGAAAGAGTATGCGATACGGAACGCAACCTAAGTGTATCCTCCACACCGCACTGGCCCCCTGCGGCGGTGGGCCGCGTGAACGCAGGAGGCTCGCCGCTTGGTCATATTGGGCCATATTCACCGCAGCCGCCGCCGGCCGCCTCATCGAAGGCGGCGGTTAACCGCGTGAATGCAAGAGGCTCGCCGCTTGATCATAATGGGCATATATTCCTGACGCCGACGCCGAGATCAGACCCGTCACACGTACGGTGCAACAACAACAACAACATGGTCCAGCTGTGCCAAAAAATACAGATGTAGGTACACTGTGTAACCAGCAGCAGTCATGTCACAAATAACATTAAAACAGCATGAAGATGCACCCCGATCGCAAATACACACACATTAACAGCAATTCAGCAACATACTAAACACATTAACACCAGCAGTGTGTGCTCAGCGGCAAAAATAAAGGCAAACATCAGCCTACCTGAAAGTGAAAGTGTGCAGGGTCTGGTGGAGGACAACACCGGTGCTTCGCTGTACTAGGCCTATAATGGAATTCCACACGGACACTGCCGTCAAGTTTGGGTTCATATTATCCTCCGGAACAGCACACAGCTGGGTGAGTTTTACTATGCTAACCGGCGCTACCTTGGCTAAAGTACAACCAACAGCTAAACAGATGCAAAATACACATATTTGCAGAATGTATTGGAAGCCCAATGTCCTCACTCCACACGCCCACCTCGAGACCACCGGACAATCTCAACGCTGATTGGCTATCGCGGCGACGCCAAAAAGATAAATATTTTCATCTTCTGCGTTCGCCGCATATGTTGGCCGCGCCGCAAATGGTAGCGCCTTCGATTCACGCGCTTCGATGAGGCGCGCAAGCGCCGGCCGTTGGACGCCTATTTTTGGGTGGACGCACGGCCACGCGCTAGTACATTGTCTTTGTATGTAATCTCGCTGCGCGGCCAGTGCGGTGTGTTCGCAGCTTTACACTTAGAAAAAGCATTTGACAAGGTCAGCCTTACTTACCTTATGAAAGTCCTTGTTAAACTTGGGTTTGGTCGTAAACTTAGAGCTTGGATTGATCTATTGTATAATGACTGCATTAGCAAGGTGGTCATCAATGGTCACTCCACCGAAACCCTCAAAGTTAAATCAGGAGTCAGACAGGGATGTCCATTGTCAGTAATGTTGTTTATATTTGCTATGGAGCCCCTGGCTTGCGCTATAAGAGAAGACCATTCTATTCATGGCCTCCGAGTCCCTGGTAGTGGGGGACAGGAGGCCAAGCTATCCGTGTATATGGATGATTTGTCTATTTTTTGCACAGACAATGAGTACATTTTTAAAGTGTTACATTGGTGTGACCAATTTTCCGCCGCATCTAGTGCCAAAATAAATAGGTCAAAAAGTGAAATATTATATCTTAATTGGCCTGAACCTAAACTAAATCATGGCCTAGTCCAAAAAGAAGAAAGAATCAAGATTTTAGGACTGGAGATTGGGGAGAATATGTAGATTATTAACTGGGAGAAAAAACTACCCTAGATTAGAGGTAAAATGTTGCATTGGGAAAAAATAGTAAATAGCAAATACTACATAAATGTCTACCAACAAGAGAGTTTTTAAAGAGAAGAGGGTCTTCTAAGAATGCAAAATGTCCAAAAATAGGTTGTAGTATGGATGAAAATGTATTACATTTATTCTGGTCATGTAAATTGTCTAGGAAGATTTGGGGCTTATTAAAGCCATGGCTAAATGATCTGAAAAGCATCTGATTTTTTGAAAATCAGTATTTGGTTGAATGAAATAAAATAAAATGTGAAAAACTGGCTGTGCAAAAATATGGGAACCCTTGTGGTTTTGTTGATTTTAATGCATGTAACAGCATGTAAAACTGATGACTTTAAACACAAAATTGGTTGGATTATGTTGTTAAGCCTTGAACCTCGTAGAAATGTCTGTTTAATCATAAGAAAAGGTATTTTAGGTGCCTAAATGCAAGTTGCACTTCTCTTTGGCTCTCTGCTGAATTGAGACAGAATGGGATCATCAAAGCAGCTCCCAAAATATCTGAAAAACAAAGATTATTCATTGTCATGGTTTAGGGGAAGGCTACAAGAAGCTTTCCCAAAGGTTTCAATTGTCAATTTCGACTGTAGGGAACGTTGTCAGGAAATGGAAGGACACAGGACACAGTGGCAGTTAAACCCAGGCATGGAAGACCAAGAAAAAAACAGGAGCGGCATAGGTGGAGGATTGTGAGAATGGTTGCACACAACCCACAGATCACCTCCAAAGACCTGCAAGAACATCTGGCTGCAGATTGTGTATCTGTACATGGTTTCAGCGCAATTTGCACCAAAACATCTGTATGGCCGGGTGATGAGAAGGAAGCCCTTTCTGCGCCCACGCCACAGATACAGTTGCATGGAGTATGCAAAAGCTCATTTAGACAAGCCAGATTGATATTGGAAGAAAATGCTTTGGACTGATGAGACAAAAATGTTGTTATTTGGTCTTTATAAAAAGCGCTTTGAATGGCGAAAGAAGAAAACTGCATTCCAAGAAAAACACCTGCTACCTACTGTCAAATTTGGTCATGCTGTGGCCACTTAAGGGACTGGGGCCCTGGTTAAAGTCGATAGTCGGATGAATTCAACCCAGTTTCAACAGATTATTCAGGATAATGTTCAATCATCAGTCACAAAGTTGAAGTTGCCCAGGGGTTGGATATTCCAACAAGACAATGACCCTTAACACAGTTCAAATTCCTGCAGAGGGAAAAGTACAATGTTCTGATATGGCCGTTGCAGTACAATGACTTGAATATCATCGAAAATCTATGGGATGATTTGAAGCGGGCGCTCCATGCTCGGCAGCCATCACATTTAACTGAACTGGATCGCTTTAGTATGTAAGAATGTTCAAAATACCTACATCCAGGATCCAGACATTCATCACAGGCTACCGAAGGCGTCTAGAGGCTGTTATTTTTTCAAAAGGAGGCTCAACTAAGTACTGATGTCATTTTTCTTTTGGGGTGCCCAAATTTATGCACCAGTCAAATTTTGTTATGATGCCTATTGCATATTTTCTATTATTCCAATAAACAAAATGACACTGCTGTATTGCTTCTGTTTCCCTAAGGTACAGTATCTCACAAAAGTGAGTACACCCCTCACATTTCTTCAAATATTTCATTATATCTTTTCATGGGACAACACTGAATAAATGACACTTTGATACAATGTAAAGTAGCGTGTGTACAGCTTATATAACAGTGTAAATTTACTGTCCCCTCAAAATAACTCGACACACAGCCATTAATGTCTAAACTGCCGGTTACAAAAGTGAGTACACCCCTGAGTTAAAAGATTCAAGATTCAAGATACTTTATTTGTCATTGTACCAAAACAACAAAATTTTGTTTACAGTTATACCCCACCAAGAGACAAAAAATGTCCAAATTGGGCCCAAAGTGTCAATATTTTGTGTGGCCACCATTATTTTCCAGCACTACCTTAACCCTCATGGGCATGGAGTTCACCAGAGCTTCACAGGTTGCCACTGGAATCCTCTTCCCCTCATTCATGACAACATCACGGAGCTGGTGGATACTGGAGACCTTGCGCTCCTCCATCTCCTGTTTTAAGAAGCCCCAAAGATGCTCAACAGGGTTTAGGTCTGGGGACATGCTTGGCCAGTCCATAACCTTTACCCTCAGCTTCTTTAGCAAGCCAGTGGTCGTTAGGAGGTGTGTTTGGGGTCGTTATCATGCTGCAATACTGCCCTGCGGCCCAGTTTACGAAGGGAGGGGATCATGTTCTGCTTCAGTATGGCACAGTACATGTTGGTATTCAATGAACTGTAGATCCCCAGTGCTGGCAGCACTCATGCAGCCCCAGACCATGACACTCCAACCACCATGCTTGACTATAGGCAATACACACTTGTCTTTGTACTCCTCACCTGTTTGCTACCACACACTCTTAACACCATCTGAACCAAATAAATGTACCTTGGTCTCATCAGACCACAGGACATGGTTGCAGTCATCCATGTCCGTAGTCTGCTTGTCTTCTGCAAACTGTTTGTGGGCTTTATTTTGCATCATCTTTAGAATAGGCTTCCTTCTCGGACGACAGCCATGCAGACCAGTATGATGCAGAGTGCGGCATAAGGTCTGAGCACTGACAGGTTGACCCCCCACCCCTTCAAGCCCTGCAGCAATGCTGGCAGCACTCATACGTCAATTTTCCAAAGCCAACCTCTTGGTATGACGCTGAAAACGTGCACTCAACCTTCTTAAACTGGGCTGCAGGGCAGTATTGCAACATGATAACGACCCCAAACACACCTCCAAGACGACCAGTGGCTTGCTAAAGAAGCTGAGGGTAAAGGTGATGGACTGGCCAAGCATGTACCCAGACCTAAACCCTATTGAGCATCTTTGGGGCTTCTTAAAACGGGAGATGGAGGAGCGCAAGGTCTCTAATATCGACCAGCTCCGTAATGTTGTCATGAATGAGTGGAAGAGGATTCCAGTGGGAACCTGTTAAGCTCTGGTGAACTCCATGCCCAAGAGGGTTAAGGTAGTGCTGGAAAATAATGGTGGCCACACATAATATTGACACTTTGGGCCCAATTTGGACATTTTTTCTTAGGGGTGTACTCACTTTTGTTGCCTTCAGTTTAGACATTAATGGCTGTGTGTCGAGTTATTTTGAGGCGACAGTAAATTTACACTGTTATATAAGCTGTACATTGACTACTTTACATTATATCAAAGTGTCATTTCTTCAGTGTTGTCCCATGGAAAGATATAATGAAATATTTTAAGAAATGTGAGGGGTGTACTCTCTTTTGTGAGATACTGTATGTACTTCTACCCATCCTAAATCTGGCCACAAGAATCGAGACATCCTAAATCTTTTTTCTACATACTATATAGTAGAAAGTATGCGATTCGGAACGCAGGGATATTCATTCCTTTACTATCTTTTACATCCTACTTCCTAGTCTGCTGCTCTCCACATCTTTCCGTGTCCAGTTCCTCTAAAAAAATACCCACAATATCAAAAATTCTTCTGGCAGCATCTAAAACTATTTTTATTCTCTCCGATTTCCCTTGTATTTCTGCAGCACAGTTTATTACCATTGTTACAAACGCAAATCAGATTTTCAGTGAATATTTGTCTCAATATGTCTGTTCATCCGACTCATTTTCTACATTAAAGGCTCCATTTATTTCCACTGGACAAAACGTATTGTTGAAATGTGTTTTAAATTTTTCTTTCAGATGACAAATATCTTTTTGTTTTAGCTTTAACCTAGCCACTCATACTATAAACTATACAATAGATCACCAGCACTGTCATTGGATTAATCCCAATTCCTTAAACATTTAAGGTGTATCCACTAATATGTATTTAAAAAAATGTCATTGAAGCATTGTGGAGTTATTGATAGTATTTCTTTCTTTGTCTCCACCACTCTGATCATAATCCCTTCATCAAAGCTCCATAAGGAAGCAATGACCAATCATCAATGACAGAGAACATTTGAACTGAGTCATTATTGTCTGTCCGCTTGACGCTCAGAAAGGAATATCACGACTCATCATCGTGGTTAACGACACCAATCACTTAAGAAATACATTTCTCAAGTTAGAGACTGTATAAATGATCCCTGAAAGTATATAGTCTTAATTTGAGAGAGGGTGAATACAGTAACTCATTCAGAGCAGAGTCTTTTACAATAAGGGTTCAGACGTTCAGAAACTCAAGGGTCTTTTTCTAAACAAGAAAAGAGATGTATCCGCATTCCCAACTTTATTATGATATGTGACATACAATTCCCAGACCATTTAGATCACTGGAAATTATTTAATATTAATGGTGTAAAGATATCACTTCACTACAAAAAAAATTGACTCAAGTTTGTGTTCACTTTTAAATAAATCTATACAGGAGTTAAACCTGCATGCTAATTATTCCTTTCCAAATTATTTCTCTGTCAATGGTTCAGACCAGTGGAAGTTTAACTCTCATTAAATATATTTCTGCTTAAATGCATACACTGTGGAGTAGGCCTAATAATTAAACATAAAATAAAATAAAAAAGAATAGGTCGTAATTTAATTTTGAGCGGTGATGTCAGACTTATGCAGGAACCAATTGGGGAAATGCATCAAATACACGGGGTTTCAACTCCCAATAGCACTCAGCTCCGCTTGTCAGCAAGACGTTTCCCATCAAACATTTCGCTCCCGCAGCCCGTGGAACTCAACTGCAGCGACTAGGTCTGTGTCCGTCTTGATCCCACGGGACTTCAAAGTGTCATGCAGCCGAGCCGCAGCTAGCCACAGGTGCAAGTCGGACAAAAAGTCTAACCCAGGTGTGTCAAACTCATTTTGGTTCGGGGGCCACATACAGCCACTCTGATCTTAAGTGGGCCGGACTAGTAAAATAATGGAAAAGCAACGTAGCCTACATAACGTCAACTCCAAATCTTTAGCTTTGTTTTTCATTAATATGCTTTATCATTCAGCCAACATTTGTAGCCTACTTTATCACGGATCACAAGGGATTCAGTGGTCCCCCCCAGGAAATGTCTTAACCATAATGCTGTGCACTCAGCAAGACACGCGTCATAATTGCGAAGGTCTTAGCAAGACGGCTCCTTCTCAAACGAGCCTAATTATTTCCTATTTCAGATCAATCAGGTGGGAACCCATAGCTTTTTCCTCTGTGGTGTTTTATGGTTGGTGGCATACTCAATCGATGAATTACCGCCATCTGCTCGATAATGATCTTCTGTAAAGTTTAAAGGCACAAACACACTGCACTCGGCAGCGGTTGTCGGGAGAAACGCGAGTGGCTCGCTGCTTGATCATATTGGGACATATATGCCTGACGCCATCTTTAATAACTAGCATCTGTAAATTCTCCTGAAGGGAGGGGTTAGCAAGGGAGCGTTGATATCTATAACCTCACTACTAGATGACGCTTAATACTCCCATATTACACACTGTAGCTTAAGCATGAAAATTGGAAAAGCATCTAATTATTATACAAATTTATTGAAAAGTAAAATAACACTAAGGACATTTAGAAAGTGGAAAACATAAAATGTATTTTTAATTTGATCTGAAAATTTAATTTAATTAAAATGTTGTATAAAGTGTGAATTGTCCGTTAATGGGCAGAGAGTCAGTCTGATTTATTGGAGTTGAATATCTTTGCGAGCAGCGAGACGTTTGATTGGCTTTGCTGGGTGTGGAGGCGGTCCTTCTGCCGGGGCTTCTGGGTAACGGATTCTTTCCTCTTCTTCCTGGTCTGGATCTCATCCTCCGTCTGACGCTGGGTGAAGTCCCATGTCTTCTGTTCCTGCTAAAAACACACACAACACACACACACATACTTATTGTAGCAAAACATTTACAAATGTGTATCTCAATCCGACACATACTTATTGTAGCAAAACATTTACAAATGTGTATCTCAATCCGTGTGCAATCAGAGGTGAAAAGCGTAGATAGATCTGTGTGTGCGTACATAGATATTAACGGCTGAAGAGTGTAATGCTTTGGGTTAAGTATCTGCTCCAAGATCTCCAAATACAGACAGTCATCAGTTACAACTCTGGCCTGACACTCAACTGTCTGTTTACGTGTGTCGTGTGATGTTAGCTACACTCCTGCTGTAGCTGATCCGCTAATAAGAAATGCATGTGGAGATGTGTCTGTGTGCCTCATGGCTACAAAGCTTAGACAGACTAACATGAGAAGGGACAAGTTAGGGTTATCTAGCCAAGATGGCAGCTGTGTTGACGCTGTGGCTGCGTTCCAATACCCATACTATCCACTATTTAGTATGGTAGAAAAAAGATATAGGATGTCCCGATTCTTGTGGTCAGAATTAGTATGGTTAGAAATACCCAGATGTCTACTACATCCAGCCAAGATTTTTAGTGTTGAGAACAGCATGCTATCTGGGAGATTCCGACCCACAATCCAGTGCGCACCGGAAGTGACGCCACATCGACGGAGCCGCCATGTGAAAACAAACAGGAATGCGACTCTTATAAAAGCAAGATCAGGGCGCAATGTTATGATGAAATAAATAAGTAAAAGTATGTCCCAAGTGTATGCCTACTGCATCCTTACTAGATTATTTTTTGGTCAGATGTAGTATGTAGAATAGAAAAAAGAAAGCGATTTGGAACGCAGGGTGTATTTCTGTCTATGGGGCTGTTGTATCTAGGCCCGTTGCTGGGGGCGTGTCCTACCTCCCCTCCCCGCCTCCTCTTGGTCGTCATGGCAGCGCTCCGCTCCACGTTGTTCAGGTAGAAGTTGGTTTCTCTCTTCGCCTGAGAAACTTCTGTCCGAAGTCTCTGATGAAGAACGGTCTGTTCATACGCCAAGCGCTCAGACAGGTGAGTCCACTGGAACCTGTGTAGATACTACACACACACACGCACACACACATACATACATACATACATGGAGAGAGACATGCACAATCACAGAGATACAGAGAGATACACACACATAGACAAAGAGAGACACACAGAGAGATACACACAAACATATACAGAGATACACACACACATAGACAAAAAGAGAGACACAAACACACACACACATGCACGCATACAGAGATACACACAAAGAGAATACAGATATTAGTAATACATTTACAAAAAATTGTATATATGGGTTAAGGGATTGAATATTTTTCTATTGGAAGACGTCTGCTTTCGGTCAGAATGAGGTTGGAGCCCATTGTTTGCCTTATGCCCATAGCAAAGATAAAGAAGTTTGGGAATAACGTTTTACTGAACAGATCTGTTAGCTGCCAGAGAGAGTTGTGCTCCTGAGCATCAGACAGTGAAATGTGTTAGCTCTCCCCAACGCTGAAGCCTAGATACAGAGCAGGCAGTTAGGTAACCTATGAGGAACCATTGATATATTTACATCATTCACCTTGATGGACCAGAGGTCAGAGGAGAAGTGCTGGCGCTTCCTGGTTCCCATCGGAGTGTTGTGTAGCGACAATGCTACTCGCTTAGCAATACGTTTATCTCTGAACTCCACCCAGCCCTCTGTGAAGTCACAGCGCTTATGCCCCGCCTTCTTCTTCTTCTTTCTCACCTGGCCGTCTACACACACACACAGAGGTGAACTTAGTTGTCTATCACAGTAATAATATATAGACAGTATATTGTAGAAGTGATAATGTGTTTTACCTTCTGGCTGTAGGAAGATGCGTCCCACTGTCCCGTAGACTGACAGCATAGTTCTCATTTGTTGTGGGCGGAGCCTAGGAGGGATGTGCCCCAGGTAAATGATGCCAGGGACGATTTTACTGCTTAACTCTGCCTTACTGTCTGCCAACCCAGCCTTACTGTGTGCTACTGATGACGTTTTCTGATTTGCCTTCGTCGGGGGAACATCTCCGTCCTCTGCCTCATCTGTATCAGGGTCAGGGCTACAGTCACCATCTTTAGGGTGAAGAGTCTGGGGGTCAGAGTTCACTGGGCTAGAGTAAGTATCAGGTGTTAGGGGGTCAGGACCCTCACATTCTGGTTCCTCTCTCTCTTCCTCTCTTCCCTCCATACTTACCGCCTGTCCCCTGGAACAGAAGGAACAGTTATATAGGGCTAGTGTTAGTGTTACATTTAGTCCACTGCAGCCTCGCCATTCGCCAGGACTGGACCAGTTGAGCCAATTGTTTCGAAAATGGGTTCATTACTCGAAGCGTCAGTTACTCAACTGGTCCAGTGCTTCATAAAAGCTTAGTTTGCCCATCACTAGTGTAGCCCCTCTACGAAAATGCTTCGAATAGGCCTTCAAAATAACACTAGAAAACGAACAGCATCCACAACAAAGACGCTACATCCGACGGCACATGACGGTCGAGTCAACTCGGAACTGTCCGGCTTCAGTTAGAATCCCCCGACTGCACTCGGCTACTAAAGTAAGTCTACTTTACATGATGCTAACTTAGCATGTCAGCGCGACCACAAACATTACAGCCCCGTCTCAGAGTCGCAAAACTTGAGATTGAACCATTTCTTACCTTTAATCAGCTGATGAGCGGGCTCGCGTGTGTGTTTCACATGGGCACATAAAGGTGTTTCATGTGTTTGTGCCGAAACGCTGTCGCTTCTTGATGACGTATCAATACGCGACGATTGAAAACACTTCCGGTATTGTTTTCAAAAATAAGAGTTTGGATTTAAACGAAAAACTGAAATAAGTGTATCAGTATTTAAATGTTACTTCGTGAAGTCCTCGCCAATAGTCAGCCATGCTGAGAGCTAGTTACAATTCAACACACTCTGAAAATGTTTTTTTATTATTATTATTATTGTTATTATTATTATTATTATTATTATTATTATTATTATTATTATTATTATTATTACTATTACTATTATTATTATGATGCATCGTTTATGTTTTAATAAGGTTTAGCTTATAATTGTCTTGTATGAATGTCAAGGCCAATTTACATTTTTCAGGGTAATGTGCACCAAACCCTAAATCATTTCCTATCCAGCAACACTTAAAACAGAGTGATCTGTGGAGGAGCTGCACAGACAGTGCTCTGTGTGTGTGTGTGTGTGTGTGTGGTGCGTGTGTGTGTGTGTGCGTTATCAGGTTGAAGGTGAAGAAGGGCTTGGCAGTCGGAGACAAAGTTCATCATGACTTTACTAATTTCTTTGGTTTGAACCAGAGAGGGCTATACTTATGGGGTCAGTTCAGTCTCATTAAAGGTGAAGTAAACAATTTATTTATGTTAATATTAGTGTTAAATTGCTCTTTATTCATACAGTGATCACTTACATAATAAAGCCCACCTCTCAGTCAGCTGCTCTGCATGTAATCGGCAAATACATTTTTCGGGGATCCCGAAATTAATATCCAATCGCAAGAGAGAACGGTACAAACCGACACCCGTCTCACTCATGTACTCACTGCCAGTGCAGGCCAAAGGACAGATGGGTGAATGTTTATGCGCCTATAATGGCGGCGGAGCAGGTAAAAATCCTTCCCAATGTCTGTTTTGATGGTTTTTATCATGTTTTATCACAATTACTTATCTGAGATGGTGCTAGATAACTCGCTGTTTGAAGACCGCAGTGCATTAATGTGGTGACGTAGGGACGAGCGAGGGGACTGCTAACTGCGGTAACTGACAGGAAGTTAGCTAAAAGAACCATTCCGCTTACAGCACCTTTTAATAATGAATGCACAGAGAAGGATTCACAAATATATTTAGTGATTTATATATAAATGACTCTCTTCTCACAAACACATTTCTCTTCCATAAATATATGAATTTAAAAATATTTGCAATTTTCATCAAAAATGTATTTGGATGTTGTTACATTTATATAAAAACAGTTAAACTTGAATTTACAAGATGCTTTTCATTTGTGAACTTGTTTGCATTTGTATGTGAACTGGTCGGCATTTATATGTGGAATTTTGAGACTCTCCTGACGTAGATGGGGCCTCTACGGATTCTGTTTTTTGCATAGGACATTTCCTTTCCTAACGAGATGACCCAGGGAGCGGCCTCTACGAAAAGTCAAATATCCTAACCTTTAAGCCTCCTTTACTTAACCTTTGTGGAAAACGTCATCGGGTCAAGGAAAGAAGAAAGGGTGCTTCCTTTCGAACATAGGAAAAGACAGCACTGTTTAAAATTAATTCGACTCCACATTTCCTAATGCCAACTGTCAATAAAAAAAAATAAAAACTTTTCCTAGGCGAGTATTGCTGACGTGAGTCTCTAGCGTGAAACTACACTATTTTCCGAAAATGGACTACAACAACCGCTCTTTCGATCCATGCGTTCTTGTCATATTGATTTCAATCAGGTTGTCGCCAACAGAGTGAAAATCACTTAGGTCGACTTGGCGAAGGGGAATATTTAAGGCCACTTGAATCACAATTCGCACTGGATTATGGGTCAGAATCGCCCAAATAGGATGCTGTTTTCAACACTAAAAATATCAGTCGACTGTAGTATACATCCGGGTCATCCTAAATCTGGCCACACGAATCGGAACATCCTAAATCTTTTTTGTACCATACTAAATAGTAAATAGTATGGGGGTATTGGAACACAGGGCAACTATGCAAAAAAAAAAAAAGTCCGTAGAGGCCCCTTACTGTTCCTGCTGCCAGAGGGCGCTAATGGAATGAGCATTCAACTGAAAGAGGACTGGGGATTTGGTGACCTTGGCCGTGTCTGAACTGCCATACTAACGTCCTACTCATACTCATTTTGACTTCAATTTGAGTATGTGACGGTTGGGTATGCGAGTTTGGGTATGTGAGAAATTCCCGGATGAGTACTAACTTCCGGGAAGATTTTGGGTTTGAATCGATTGTATACTTTTCCTACTCAACCGCCCCATAATGCACTGGGTCAATTCTACCCGCCCAGGAAAATGAAATATTTTCGAGCAAGTTGCTGGGCAACAACATTGTTTGGGGTTCCGCGATCTGACAACTGTACGTGCAGTCATTCATAAACTCTTACAATAGATAAGAGATGAAGATAAATACCTAACAACATTAGAGTCACTAAGTGAAATGAGTGTTGTGAGTCTGATAGTGGAGAGAGATTAGAACAGATCGCTGTTCCACACACCGCGGCTCGTCCAGCTCAACTCACAGACAGCTGAGTGCTGATGAGCCGGACAGAGAGCGTCGGAGGGATCCTCCGCCTCAAAACATCATTATTATAAAACAAGAGGTCTAAAACACAGATGATGAACACAGGACTGTAAAAATCTAGTTCAATATCTAACCTGTAGAGGGCGGTTATAAGCTTAACAGTGTCTAAACTGCCTGAATCTTATAAGAAGAAGAAGAAATTCTTCATTGCTTGAGTATACTTCAACTGAGAACGTTTAGACGCAGCTCGC
This sequence comes from Ammodytes marinus, assembly GCF_949987685.1. Classification (NCBI taxonomy): domain Eukaryota; kingdom Metazoa; phylum Chordata; class Actinopteri; order Uranoscopiformes; family Ammodytidae; genus Ammodytes; species Ammodytes marinus. The sequence continues at coordinate 20,971,455 of NC_137235.1, forward strand.
ATACACAATCGATCTTTGAGTAGAGAGTATGCATGAGTATGTAGGATGTAGGACGCTAGTATGGCAGTTCAGACACGGCCAGAGAGTAAAACCTCATGCCTAATATCTGAATTTTGAAGGACATCGATTAAAAAGCTTGGTGTAGAAAATGGAATGATTAACAAATAAGTAGCATTTATTTCTTAAATATGAAATAAGATCACAGAGTTAAAACAATAAACAGATCTTCTACAGTTTCAGGTGTTAAATAACATCTTAGTCAGGAATACGCTAAATGCCAATTTCCCAATGAACCCCTACTCAAAATAGCTTTGTATTTGGAGGAAGCTTTGGGAGAAACACTGATGTGTCTTATCCTTCTTGACCCTTAAACTAATGATTCCGTTCTATTAAAGACACTATGTGTATCAGACATTATTTCATGAACATTTGAATACAAATTCAGTCAACTCCATTAACATGTTTTCTGTGATTTTTTATTTATTTATAGCAGGCCTTATCTTCTTCATATTTACACTGATGAGTTAATTGCACATACCAATGCCTTTTTTCTTTTTTTAATTTTACACACTTTCAAAATTGGCTTTAATAAATGTTGCACTATCATGGTGGAAAAATAGACCTCTTGCTCCATCAATAACCCAGTGGTTAGAGTTTAAAATGTAGTCATCACAGTTAAAAGGTTCAAAGGTATTTTCATCATTCAAAATTCAACTTGTTAACAATCAAGGTTTACAGCTTTAGGAGTGACTGCAGATGTGCACCTGGGTATGACATGAAATACAGTAACTAGCCTTAAAATCTTTTCTTCAGAGTGTGATTAATAATGATCTCATCTGTCATCATGTTCGTCTTCTTAACGGAATGAGATAGTGGGATGTGTCAGAAAAGCAGGAACCTTCTTTACAAGAAGCTCATGACGGTTCCCTTCTTCCCGACCTGGTGAGGCTGCAGCGCGTTGAACTGAATCACTATCCTGTGGATCAGAACAGAGCTGTCAATCATTTCCCCTGTGCAGTTAAGAGGGTTAAACAGCAGCTCAAAATCACTATTCTAGCAGGGTTAGTATTACCTGGGGACCTCAGTGTATATAGAATAGATAGCACAATTTAATTGGGAGAAACAGAGTGAATCTGTCTGTATTGGATGTTAATGTTGTAGTTTTTAACAGTCCATCAGCATTCTCCTTAATATTTTTATGGTGCACAGTATCTCTAAATTTGTTATCTGCACTGTTTCTTTGCACTACTTTTGTGTTTTTGAGGAAGGTATAAAGGGATCGAAAATTGGAGCCCGCCCAACCCTATTGTATAGGCCTATATGGTACTGTATGTGCATGCAGAGCTCACCTGTCTTCCGCCAGACCAAGTTCTTTGGTGAGGAAGTCAAAGATCTTGGCGCTGTGCCCCTTGTTCTTTTCGGCGGTGTCCGTCACACCGATAGCAGACACCGACAGTATGACACAGGGAGAGCAGCAGCCAGCCATCAGCATCAGCACACCTGGCTTCACCACCACGTTCATCCTCTGAAACACAACCAGCAACACTAACATGTGAGTATGCATTCCAATGACATACTCTTTCTTTTTTCTATTATACATATAAAGCTGACCATAAAAAGCATCTAGTTAGCATGCAGTTCCAGTAGGCACTAGGCACACAATTGGGACATACTTGGCATATAACATGGCGCCTTGATCTTATCTCTTGCTTATATATCCGTCTCATCCCTGGTTGTTTTCATACGCAGGCTCAGTCGATGTCACATCACTTTCGGTGCACACTGGATTGTGGGTCAGAAGAATTGTCCGTATAGCGTGCTGATTTCAACACTAACAATCTCGACCGGGTGTAGATCAGGGGATTTTGTAAGCATGCTAACTCTGACCACAGGAAAATGGACATCCTAAATATTTTTCTACCATACTAAATAGCAGGGAAGTATGGGGACCCATACACAGGGAGTGACAAAATGACCACATGTTCCCAACAAAGGGTTAAAGGTCATTCTCCTGTGTGTGGAAGGCTGCCAAACTGTCCTGTGGAAAAACACTGACTGAGCCTTCACTCTAACCACGTCAGGGATCAAATCTATGTATTCAGAACAAAACCAATGTTAGTGTTAACTGTCTGAGTAACTCTAGTCTCAAGCTCGTATTCTATACAGACAGGTCAGGCTACACATACAATATAGCCATAGTAGGTACAATGTTCTTTGTATGACTGATTACAATATTCCTCGATACATTTGTTTTATTACTTTTTTATTTTATTAATAATGCATTTATGCAGGCCTACATGCAACAAAATAGTTAGGCTACTTGTGTTGGACCACATAGGCCATATAAAACACATTCGATTGTATGAGCTTGACAGATGCAGCGTGTGTGGTTTTTAAAGGCCTACATTAAGTGTGTTTAAACATTTACACATCTATGTAGGCCTACAGTAGGCTACATTGGAGATTAAGCAATAAATCGATCGAACATGGGTAATAGACTAGGCACACGTGCTGGAAAAACATTTAAATGGTAAAAAGTGTTGGTTGCAATACGCTGTTAAGCTACTTTTATTAGCTATTGCCTATTATGAACCGTACTGCAGTGCACAGAGAGGCACATGTGAACCTACTGTGGGGCAGAAAGTGAAAACCAAAAGCAGCTGTGCTCGGTGCAGACACGCAAAGCAGCTCTGAATGTCCCAAGTTCAGTTCGCAGTCTAAGCTGAGAATCTACTCACGTCCTCTGGTTTTCCTAGAGCCGCAGCGGTGCTGGAGCCAAGCTTCTTCACAAAGTCCTCAGAAAAGGAGCTGGCCGGTAAATTAGTCTGTAACTCGATGAAAGGCATTTTCCCGATAACTGCTTCACGATTACTCTTAGCTGTCAACTCTTTACCACTCTGTGTAGGCTACAACAAGCAAGGGCGAAATAGGGAAAAACCATAAAACCAGTGCGAAGTCAGCAAGGCTAGTCTAGGCTACTTCTTCCGGTTGTAACTTTCAAGTGTGGTGCTCTAGCTGAACACGAAAGCAGGAGCAATTTGACTTAATCATTTTACAGTAAATTCCTTATTTGTGAAACATATACCAAAGTCAACAGTCTTTTTTTCTTCTCATAGAATTATGACATTATCTCGGCTAAGACATTTATTCTTGTTTAACACTTTTTTTCAAAGTCTATAGCAAAGTTTTTCAATTATAGCAGGAACAGCCCAACATTAGAGAGAAGCAATCAGAGAAATATTGTAAATTGAAATTAGCATTGTGATCCTATCATGTTATTTAGTTGCTATTCTAAAGGATCAGTGTCTTTGTTTTTATTGAAGGGGCACACACACTTACCTACAACACTTAGCCTACCACAATATATATAATTGTAGCAAAATGTTTGTAATAAAAATAAAATCAAACAGAACTTATTTACATTGACAGCTAAATCCCAGTGGCAGTTTAGGCCTTTATGTCGTTTTGCCTCTCATTTTGCTCAGTTTAACAGTTTTATTCTGAAAAGCTGAACCGGATGTAGCCAACTGAATTGCGCTTGACGCAGCAAGGTGATCAGGAGCAAACGAGCTAGTGCGCCGCCCACTGTCCCACTGCATTCATTACACCTTAAAGGCCAATTTATAATGAATAAAACAATAAAAAAACAAAGAAAGAAATTATATACATACATTTTAGGGAATATTTTGCGGTTTAACATGTTACAGGACAGAAATGAATAAAAACCAAATCCCTTCCGAATGTGCAAGTAGCCATTTATTAAAAGCTTTATCAATGTACATTTACATAAAAACATCTCATACATTTCACAGTCATCGTTCAACAAAACAAACAGAGGTGCTCACTGCCTGAGGTACCGGTTCAGATCTGTCTCATCTGGTTTCTACAACATGTCTACAGTGTGCTGAATGGAAATTGAAGTGTTATTGAAAAAGTGTCAGTCACGACAGCTGACACCCTTCAATTACATCAGTGTTGTCACACCTACAGAAAAGAAACAGACAAAATCAGGTCAACGTTAGAATACTAAAATCAGAAGATATTGTTTTAAACACGAGAAAGAAATTGCTGTAGCTTCTTCTAATTGAAAATCATAAAAACGTCATGATCATGTAAGCAAAGCTGGTTATGCAGAGAAAAGAAAAAAGAATGTTACTGTAAGTAAATCAAAAACAAGTGCCTTTATATCTAGATTACAAGCACAGACCCACCGTGAGAGTACTTGCACTGCTTGAGAGCCTCATTGAAGCCTTCACAGAAACTCAGGTCAGTCTGGTTGGTGGCACAGTCCAGGAACTGTCTGACCTCAAAGGTACAGGGACCTGGCTGGGCTGCTGGGGCCGGCCTGGGGGGCTCCTGGAACCATAAAAGCAAACATAGAAACACATCACACATGAGAATGATAATCTCACATTTAATTACAGCAGAGTTGATAAAAAGTAAAAAATATGCTAAATAGTTGAGGTCAACCTCTCTGCAGGCAGCTTCTGGTTGGCCACAACTTCTCAAGTAACTTGCGGATGGATAGATGGATGAAGTTCTTTATTTATCACCAAAGGGAAATGTTAGTGTTGCAGTAGCCTAATATGGATTCACAACTTACAAAAAAAAAGTAAAGACCTCTATCAAAGTCCAGCTATAGGTTTAGTCATCCTCCTTATCCTCCATTAGGTATTTCACACAAAAAAGGTTCTGGTTCAGTTCTGAAGCCTGAGAACCTTGTTGCTTTCTGGTGAACCAGCCTGCGTTACCCATACTATCTTCTATTGAGTATGGTAGAAAAAAGATTTAGGAGCCGGAACTGGCACAGAGCCTTGCTACTGTGAAAGCTCTATTTGTGATCTCTTACCTGGTATGTAGGCTTGGCTGGCTCTGAGCTGCTGCTGCTGCCTCCACTGAAGGCTCCAGTGAGGGCGCTGCCCATCACGCTACCCAGCGCCGAGCCCACTGCCACCCCAGCAGCGGTGGTGGCCATCTGGGCCATGAGACCCGGGCCCTGGGAGGCGGCTGGAGCCGGGGCCAGGGCCGCAGGAGGGGGGTGAGAGGGGGCAGGTGCATAGGAGGGAGCCGGGCTACACACAAAAACAAAACACAGTTCATTTACTGTTTATTACTATGAAAGCCCTTATGTAACAGCATTAAAACAACCACTCCTTTCCATTCAGACCATGAAAAACTAAAATAAAGTATTCTTTATTCGACACACTGTATAATATTTATCTTCTATAAGTTAAGTTGATAAAAAGGTCAATGTGTCAAGGTGCCTGTCAGTATATCCTATCAATATATGCTATTATAGACATTGTAAAAAATGAACCAGAAAAATTCAATGGCTGTTAATAAATTCCTTAAACAAACTAAATCCCCTCAAACTGTGATGATACACTTGATGATTGATTGACTGGAATCCAGACAGTGTTACCCAACTGTCCTACACTTCCAGTAGGCCTATGCTGGAGGAGAGAGTAAAGAAAGCAGGTAGAAACCTAGTCCAATTATATTCAAATTATTTATAAATTTATAAAGTCAGTGTTTCTATCTTACATTGGTAACCCAATGACATACCTCTCACATTAGAATGAAGGGAAGCCGAAGGATAGGCACTATTCTTGCTAGTGAGTAAAATTTCTGTCACACTCAAATCACAAATATTTTGGATTAGCCTACTGTCCCAAACGATTAGAAAATATATTCAACAAGGCAATATCAAAACATTAAACTGTCCGAGTTTTTGACATGACGTAATCTCAACACAGCTGAGTGCCATGTGTTGGAGCAATGTGGCAACACAAGAAGCACACAGGTTTAAAAGCTTTAGCTCTACAAACCTACGCAGGTCACTTTTGACGTTTGCTTTAGTGACCTTGCCAAGACCTAACTAGAATGTAACATAGCCTCAATGACATATGATGAAAGAATAATATGACTAGCCATGTTATGCAGTCAGTTGTATAATGTTGTTAGTTGTAGAAGTTGATTTAAATGTATTATTTACCTGGCTGGAGCTGCAGAACGGCTGCGACTTCCTCGAATCGGCATCTCTGAAATGTTAAGAAGTTACTTTAGTGAGAAGTTAAACTGTTGCTTCTAGAATGTTCTTACTTTCCGAATGCCGACACACTGCCCCGCTCAGTTCACTGTCTCTGTGGACAGCAGGCGCTCTTGTAGCCTAAATGCATGTGTCACCGACCTTGAGCGGCCTGCCGGCTACTCACACAAATATCGCGAGACTTTACGCGCGGTGTGCGGTAACACTTTACAATAAGGTACACAAAAAAGAGTAGTTATTGTTCCAAAAAAGAGTAGTATACTGTTCCAAAACGAGTAGTTATTGTTTTAAAAAGAGTAGCCTAGTTACTGTTCCATAAAAGAGTAGTTACAGTAGGCTAGGCCTACTCTTTTTTCCACACGCTATAGCCTACTATCTATGGTGTGAACTTGTTCAGTTGGGCCCCTCGTTTGTTTATCAATGTGCTTACCACCAGACAGGGAGGTCAGTTTTTCCTGCCTTGTTTTTTTCCCACAGCTCTTATTTGTTATTTTGAACAAACCAAGTGGGCATACTGTAGATCATTTGGTAAATAAACTATTATTTCAGTCAATTACCTGCTACTTTATACTCCCAATGCATTTCAGAGGGAAATGTCGGGCTTTGTACTAGGTAGTGCTACTACTTGGCTACTTCCATCACCACAATGAGAATTCAATTGTCCGGGTTTGAGCAATATTAAATTGCTGCAGTCAATTTATTTTCCGTTCCATGTTGTATGCTGTGTGCATGTTACTGGTGCACCAACTCATTTCCCACACATGGATAAATAAAGTTGCATCTGATTTAGACATTCCAGATTTAAACTAACCCTGTAATAGTCAAAAGAAGGAGTAGGCTATTCGATTTGGAACGCAGGGATGCATGTCATATTTGCAGCCTAGCCTATGCCAAAAATACCAAGATGCCCTACATCCAATTGCATTTTGCACTACGTAGCATGCTTTACTTTAGTATTGTAGCATAGTAAACAAATAAGAAAGAGAGTATGCCATTTGAATCGCAGGGATACTGTAGTGTGGTAGGTCCGCTCCTGAACACAGTGGTCGCTGTTCTGCTGTATTCATGGTTTCTACAGGGGAAACAAAGTTGAAAACAGAGCTTCCGTCCATGCAGTCATAATGTAAACACAGTGTGGGTTGTGCAAGTTTTCTCTGTAATGTTGTAAAAGAAGAACTACTGAGCTATGCATGTTTAAAGGGTTATTTTATGTTGGACAACAAAGTCCGTTTCTTGCAAAAGGCGGAGTGTTTAAAGCTCCCCGTTACGTTATGTCGACTGCTATGGCTTTCCATTCCCAGATCGCGTCCATCATGGACGTGCTGGCTAACGCCGCCGTCACAGAGATCTGTAAGGTTGTGGATGAGGGCTACGCAGTGGTTCATGTGGAGATGTCCCGCAGCGAGAAGGAGAACGACTTCCTGCGGAGGAAGATCAAGCTGCTGGAGCTGCAGGTCGCCAGGTATAGAGCCGAGAGATTGAAGCCAGCGGAGGGATCTATGAGCAGCCGCTTCCCCGGGGTCCGCCTCCTACATCACCGGCTCAACAGGGACTCACCGACCGGTAGGTAGCCTGCACACCATGGATCTATTGATGTACCAAAGTGGGGGTCAGTTAAGGCCAGTACATTTCTTCAATCAATTGTTTGAAACATTTGAAGATAAAATTACTCAAAGCAGCAAGAAATGTGGTAATTGTACCGTTCACAAACATATTGCAGTTGTCAATCTTAGCAGTTTGAGAAAGAGTTCTGAATGCATCATCACCTTTACTTATTTTTTTATTTACCCCTGAAAAGTGGGCTATAGGCTATACAATAGAAATGGAGGGCTTTATCCTGTTTTAACATTATCTGTGTGCACATGTGAAATTGGCATGTGCATACAGTTTGCAACACTGGCACTGCACACCTTCGCCATGACATAAATCATTCCTGATTATATGAGCCAAATATCTTACTTCATTGTTAATTCAACTGCCCCAAACGTGTTTTGTTTGTGGAGGGGTGTAACAGACACACACTGGCATTGTTCTCAATATTCAACTTATGTTAAAGGGAACAAGTCATGGACCAAAGGTGGCACTAATAAATATTTTTACATGAATCATCTCAGCTATCCCGTTTTCTCCTGGAAGATCTTTGTTACTATCCATTTTAATCAGTTTTTCACTCTTAGTATGTCGCCTATGTCATGATAACATCTGTACAGTTGTGACGACAAAGAGGTTGGAATCAACATTTCTTGAAACAAATGCAGCCATTCCTCAACAACAGGCTTCCCTCTAAAATGTTGGTGTCATATTAACAGTTTGAAGGAAAACATATCAATGAATGAATTGTGTTTTCTTCAAAAAGTATGTTTACTCGTCCTCTCTATCAAATTTAATGTATTGGCTCGGGGCTCCCGGTCAAACCACAACTCATTTTCTTAACAATTGCGACAACAACACTTTCCCATAATGTGAAGCTGAAGGCGAATTATTAAAAAATAAAATAATCAAAAAGCACTGTTCTTCCTACATTTTGGTCAGATCGAGGTCAAGGGAAAATTCACACCACAAATGAACTAAACCAGAGTTTGTTTGGAAGGGCACTAGACCACCTCTTCAGCTGGGTCTCGGTGCGCTTTTTTGGTCCGCCGGCGGATATGCACCTGAGTTAGTTTCAACCGAACTAAACACGGCAGGTGTGAATGCGGTCTGAAAAAAGTTTTATTGCATTTCGGGTCGTTGTTACATTTCGGACTCTTACAAGCTCATTTTACTAATACTACTTTGATAGAAATGATACATGTTCACAGGCTAGATGGCATTTGGTATCCCTTCTTTTTTCATTATTTTTTTCTTTTACAGATATTGGTAATCTAGGTCTACTTGCAATAATTTTTCTCACATGTTCCACCAGGCCCTTCTCTGGTCAAGACCAGGTTTCTGAACCGCGGTCCAGGTTCTCAGCAGAAGACGATCCACTTGGACCAGCATCCTGATCAGGAGATGGTCACCACCACCAAGACTGAGGTAGCTGTCCCACACAGTGCAACAACACCACAACATCTTCTTTGTAGAGGCCCGTATGTAAAGGCTTCCATAATGTAAAGCCTTGTTTCTTTCCTCTGATTGTTAGACTTTGGTTCGTTAAGGCACACAATTATTTGCGTTTCCATTTCAATAAGGTAAAGTACCAAAATAAGGGAACTGTGATGTTTCTACTTCTACTCTTGATATACATTTGTGTCCAAAATTATAAGAACACTTGGCATTTCAGTTGTTTTTGTTGAATTGGCCAGTCAAACACCCATAAAACTAATGAAACAACCACAAAGTCATCATTATGCTCTATACACCATAGAATAGAGCCATGATAAAGAGATTTAGGTCATTTTCCTTACAAAAAACAAGTTAGGCCTATTACACACAAGCACTGTAAAGTACACTTTAGACCACCATGATGCCACCAATTCACACCAGAACCGAAAGAAGGGGAGAAGTAAAAAAAGAAACTTTCAGACGGACAAATGAAGCATCTCTAAATTAGTCAGTACCGAAGGAAGACCTCAGGAGAACTGTGTGACGAGATCAACTCCGCAATGACTAATTGTGCAACAGTGTTGCGTCGGAATCTGGGTGAAGAAAGACTTGTAGAATAGCAGCAAAGAAACCATTATTGAAATAGTAAAATAGAGTAAAATGCCTTAAATGTACAAAAGAACACAAGAAATGGACAAAGGATGGCTTTGTGTTGTAGACTGATAAGTCCAAGTTTGAATATTTTAGCAACAGGCGAAGAGTGTATGTTCGACGGAGGGAGGGGCAGAGAGATAAAAATGTAGTCTCCTGCCAACAGTTAAACATGGAGGGGTAGTATTATGATGTGGGGTGCCATTTCAACCTTAGGAACAGGTGACATAGTGGAAGTAGATGGCATAATGGATAAGAAAGTATACCACAACATTCTGGTGAGGCACGGAGTACCATCTGGGAGTCGTCATACTGGGCCTGGACTTATTATCAAGGGGACAATGACCCTAAACATTCTTTAACTATACCCATAACTATCGCCGCCGCAGGTACTACCTGCAGCTGGGACAGAAGGAATCTGCAGGAACATTGGAAATAATGGACTGGTCCCCTCAAAGTCCAGACCTCAACCACATCGAGCAATTTGGTGCAAGATGGAAAATAAACTGGACAGATCTATTGTATATTCAAAGGAAATCATTTGGTTTGAGTTGCAGAAGGCATGTGATAACATTAGTGTTGAGGTTCTCAGGCAAAACATGACTTTTTGCCAGAGAGATGGGCTGCTGTGATTGCTGCAAAAGGTGGACATACCAAATATTAAAGTTAAAAGTGGATAAAGACATTAGGACTGACTTCAATTGATATTTGTTGTGCTCAGAACAACCATCTGCACATTTCAAGAACATTATGAAATGAAATCATGTTTATGAGGCAACAAAAAGTCAGTATTTTCAGATTTGTCTGGTGCTCTAATAATTTTGGGCACCACTGTAAATGTACCTTATCTCAGGAAATAGTGTTTTCATATTCTAAAACATGTGGAGCGTTGTTTTGAACAAGTGTGTGTGTGTGTGTGTGTGTGTGTGTGTGTGTGTGTGTGTGTGTGTGTGTGTGTGTGTGTGTGTGTGTGTGTGTGTGTGTGTGTGTGTGTGTGTGTGTGTGTGTGTGTGTGTGTGTGTGTGTGTGTGTGTGTGTGTGTGTCCTCTCTCTCAGTCAGCAGAGAGCGAGCTGCTGATAGTGAAGGTGGAGGGAGCCATGGAGACCGGAGCCACCAACCAGGAGGAGCTAGTGGAGGGAAACATGGACCCAGCCTTCACCGCTGCCTCACAGGGAGGCCACACCGAGGTCAGTGGATCGGACACCAACACCCACAATTCACCGCTGCCACTAACAGGAAGTGATGTCAGAGCAGGGGACAGTGAGCCGCTCAACTCAGACGCTTGTATAATAACAGCATGCACAAACGCTGCGCCACCAGCTTCCTGTCATGATGTTAAGTCTGTCCCGAAAGCCAATGAGGGCGCATTAGACGGCTCCAGGTCCACACGGACAGGAGTGATAGTCATTGACGTTGATGGAGGGGGGTGTGAGTGGTCCGATGTAGACCCAGACACACAGAGAGAAGCAGGCGAGAGAGGTAAAAAAACTCAATTTCCCATGATTCAGTGTCCTGTGCTGGAGTCAGCAGCAGGACCGAGGTCTGTGCATAATGATGATGAGCCTCCTCCGGGACCATCCAGTGGTGAAACTCGCTCCGGGATCAAATCCTCCAATTACACAATAGCCAATAATAAAATAGTCAATAGCCACGGCCAGCACAAGCCCTTCTCCAGCCGGTTCCACATGGCCTTCTACCACTCAGTCACCATGGAGCGCCCGTTTGGCTGCACCACCTGCACCAAGCGTTTCTTCTTAGAGTCAGACCTGCACAAGCACATGGCCCGGCACACGCGGGACAAGCCCTACTCCTGTCCACTCTGCGCTAAGAGCTTTGTGTGCCAGAGCCAGCTGGACATCCACCGCAACGTGCACACCGGAGAGAGACCCTTCACCTGCTCCGTCTGCAGCCGGCGCTTCTCCCATCCCAGCAACCTCAGGAGACACCAGAAGATCCCTCACTGACAAAGGCAGACTCTAGACACATACTATAAACACTGCTGCTGCAACACCGCTTTACGGCCTCTGCACACATCCTGCGTCTACCTCTGGAGCGCGTCGCCTTACCTTACTGCTGCGTCTCTCTGACTTTTCTCGGACACACATGGAACGTCTCAGCAGCTGCTGCTGCTGCAGCGCTGCTTCTAAAAGCCCTATCTTTCTACATAGAGTTTTCATAGATAATTCCCATTAAAAATGAAGTTCCTTCCTGTCATTTATGATGCATATGATTTATATTGAGTCTAATATTGAGTCTGGACAGTAATCCGTGCGCCCCATTGCCTTTTTCTTTTACTTTTCTTTTTTTAATTTTCGCTTGTTGGAAGTCTTATTTTGAAAGGGACACACCATGAAATGGTGAAACTACAGCGAAAGCTGCCGGGATGAAGTCAATGGCTGTATCTCGATTCAGGGGTTGCGGTCTACGAAGGCTGCATTTGAAGACCGATTGCGTCATAGCGGCGCGCAAAGGTTGTTCCATTTGCAAGGCTCCTTGCAAGGCTCCTCATATGCAGCCGTGAAATGCAGCCTTCGTTTCACGGTTTTGAAGGCTGCATCAGATGTATCCTTCGCAGCCCAACATATCCCATGATTCATTGCGTTTTTTTCAGAGATGGCATACAATAAAATAAAAAATAACAAAACAGCAACGTGTTGCTCCATCTTCTTAACTTTTATCTTCCTTTCTTTTTTTCTTGTACTTTTTTTTCTTTTCGTCTGGTAGGCAACTTCTTTTTCTTTTTTCCTCTGTTAACAAGGCTGTTTCCGTTGGCAGCTATCAGGGTTGCTAGGCAGCACAGGAGCGGCGAGTCCTCACGCAAGGTAACGGCTTGTTACGCAAACCGGAAATGCTCGTAAACGGAGACCTGCGGAGACCGTCCCGTTTAACAACGCTCGTTCAGCCCTGGTTCGGCCTTCGAATCGGCCTTCATAGGCTATAGCCTTCATAGGCTAGATTCTTTAAATGGGCATGTTACTAGTTACAGTGGACCTCCACTATTCACATATGCTTTGTTTACATATCAGTATACAGAGCCTAGGCTGTGTATTAACACCATATTCTTCTTGTGCGCACACACAGTACAGCCAGGTAGCGGATCATAAGGGGATATTTGCTGATTTTGACAAAAAGCGATTTTGATAACAAGCATTCTCAATAATTGCTGACTCCACTTTTAAAGCAAGACACTGTAGGTGATGAATAGTGTTAATTTCTTCAGAAATGTTTAGTAAATATGCAAATAATGTGTACATTGGCATCTCATTAAAAACCAAAAATCTAGATGTTGGATGAAGCCAGAGTTAAAACTTTAATTAATTTTTACAACATGTTGGTGTCCAAAGTTTTTACTGGACAGATTTTGGATAGAGCCTTTTTTCATTTTATAAATCAAATAATACCATGTACAAATAGAGTTGTGCTAAAACATCGATTAAAGCCTCCGTCCTCTCTCCAGGGCCAGCCATGTCTGAAACACACCAGCAGCCCTCACAAGGAGGAAAGGATGGATGAAGTGCAAGGTATCACTCTGTTTTTCCTCTTCTGTTGAAATACCATTCAAACAATTCAGCATTAAAGTTAAATCATTAAACAAAACAATGGAGCTCTGGCACAGAGGAACTGGGTCTATCAGGCTGTGATACGCACAAATGACTAGTTAGTAGGATACATATATTGTTGGTTTGGCTCTGCAAATGAAATGTGTTGAAATTTATTGCAGAAGAAAACTTCTCTAATATCGGTAGAATCTGTGGGAGTTCCAACCTGTGAACATAGCAGTACTATATGAAAGCCATTGTTTCCAGCATTTTTATCACAATGTTTCATTACAGTAACTACTCACAACTGGTTGGCATTGATGACTAATATGTCGTTTTTATGAAGCGGAAACATGGAGCTTGCATACTCCTGCAAATAAGATCAGCATAGCATTTTATTTTATTTTTTTCTTACTTTTTTTTTCTTTGGGCATATCAGGTGACACACCAGAGACACCCAGTTTCTCCCAAACACTGCTGGAATGGCAGGAAAGCAGCGAAGACACTGATCGGCCATCTTGTTCCACATACACACCTCCTGAAACCATCGCAGGAAGCTCATCGTCTAGCCAAATAAGGACACATCCCCTTGCCTCTAGTTTCCCCAGCGTTTGTAAAAGGCCTCGATGCGACGCAGGTCAGGAAAGCCCTGGGTCTGGGTCTGACGTTATTGTGATCAGCCCACGTGTTGGTACAGAGGAGGACGGCTTATTTGGGACCATGTCTTCTGCTGGACAGGGTGGAGCGGACATACCTGAAGAAATGAAACCTCATCTTAACACCAGCGTGAGCTCACAGTATCAACCGCTGCTGTGCATTCAGATCAATAATCCTCCCAGTCAAGTGATGTTTGAAGGTAATACAGCCTATGAGAATAATAAAAGTAATCGCATTTCTACCTACAACAACAACCCTCCTGTTACAATGGAGACAGTGAACTCTCAGCACCATACTTGGTCTGGCAGCCAGCATATGGACGTTCCCTTCCCCAGTCAGAAGCACCTTTACCAGGCCCCCCCTGGCAGTGAGACCCAAGAACCGAGCATGCCCTACCCCTGCTCCTACTGTCCCCGCCGCTACACCCACCAGTGCCAGCTACGCATCCATGAGAGGGTGCACACGGGGGAGAAGCCGTTCCAGTGCACCCAGTGTGGGAAGAGATTCGGCCAGGTGTGCAGCCTGAAGCGTCACCAGATGGTGCACACGGGGGAGAGGCCGTTCCCCTGTCCGCACTGTGGCAAACAGTTCTCCACCTCCGCCAACCTCAAGGTGCACCAGAGCGTCCACACCGGGGAGAAGAGGTTCCACTGCTCCACTTGCGGCAAGCACTTCTCCTTCCTCAGTAACCTCATCCGCCATCAGACACTGCATACCTCCAGCGAGAGCAAGTGACACGCACACAAGCCCCCTTTTACACAGAGATTCCAGCATATTGACGGATGGCTATTATTATGCCATTATACCGGCTTTGTGCATTTACCCTGGACCAAGCAAATTAGCTGACTTTTTTTTTTGGTAACACTTTACAATAAGGGTACATTAATGAACTGTTAATTAATGCTTAGTTAATGCTATTAGCGGTTAGTTAATGCTTAATAGGCATGAACTAACTATTATTGCTTAGTTATTAATGGTTAGTTAATGGTTGGTTAGGTTTAAACATAACAGTTAGATAATGCATTACCTAAGCATTTATTAACGTTTTATTGTTATTGTTTAGTATGCGTTTACTAAGCATTAAATAACAATTAATGTACCCTTATTGTAAAGTAAAGTGTTAAAAAAAATTTCTTTCTGGGTTGTCTGGAAAGTGTTGGAAAATGCTTAATTTCAAATCTTGTGTTTTCAAGGTTTGAAATGTGCTTTAAATCTGAACACACTACTGGAAAATGCTGGGTTTTCTCCATATTGATCAGACTGACTTAGGGACCGTCATTATACTGGCTAGTGTACGCACAAACGAAAATCTCAATTACCTCACGCTGACTTGTTCAAATTATAATCATAAAATATAACTGCATTTCGCTTGTGTAGCAAACAATATTGATTAATAATGTGTAATTCATTTATTTTTAGCAAATATTTGGATACATTTTTTAAATATTTTTTAAGTTCCATGTTCTGTGAACCATTGACTCAGATTCAGCCCCAAAATGAAAACCACAAAGGACACCCCTCTTTATATTGGATTTTAGTGCTTATGATATCTTAAATTAATATTTTAATGGGAATCCATGTTTTTCTTTAATAGCCTTATTAGGTGATTGTCCACAAACATATGAATACCGATTAATTTTACAGTGCAATGTATGAAATCATATGCGTTTTTTCTTTTTCAATATATTTATATAATGCTTTCATGTTATCAGGAGAACACTATAACCATTCAAGACTATATGTTATGACATTCAACTGTTCTGGTTATGCCTCCACCCCTTATTGATGTGTTGTGTCATCAATTCAGCAGCATTCATCCATCATATCCTCAAACATTTTGCATCATGTGTATTACAGGTCCTTCTCATATAATTAGCATATTGTGATAAAGTTGATTATTTTCCATAATGTAATGATAATAATTGAACTTTCATATATTTTAGATTCATTGCACACCAACTGAAATATTTCAGGTCTTTTGTTGTTTTAATACTGATGATTTTGGCATACAGCTCATGAAAACCCCAAATTCCTATCTCAAAAAATTAGCATATCATGAAAAGGTACTCTAAACGAGCTCTTAACCTAATCATCTGAATCAACTAATTAACTCTAAACACCTGCAAAAGATTCCTGAGGCTTTTAAAAACTCCCAGCCTGGTTCATTACTCAAAACCGCAATCATGGGTAAGACTGCCGACCTGGCTGCTGTCCAGAAGGCCATCATTGACACCCTCAAGCAAGAGGGTAAGACACAGAAAGACATTTCTGAGCGAATAGGCTGTTCCCAGAGTGCTGTATCAAGGCACCTCAGTGGGAAGTCTGTGGGAAGGAAAAAGTGTGGCAGAAAACGCTGCACAACCAGAAGAGGTGACCGGACCCTGAGGAGGATTGTGGAGAAGGGCCGATTCCAGACCTTGAGGGACCTGCGGAAGCAGTGGACTGAGTCTGGAGTAGAAACATCGAGAGCCACCGTGCACAGGCGTGTGCAGGAAATGGGCTACAGGTGCCGCATTCCCCAGGTCAAGCCACTTTTGAACCAGAAACAGCGGCAGAAGCGCCTGACCTGGGCTACAGAGAAGCAGCACTGGACTGTTGCTCAGTGGTCCAAAGTACTTTTTTCAGATGAAAGCAAATTTTGCATGTCATTCAGAAATCAAGGTGCCAGAGTCTGGAGGAAGACTGGGGAGAAGGAAATGCCAAAATGCCTGAAGTCCAGTGTCAAGTACCCACAGTCAGTGATGGTCTGGGGTGCCATGTCAGCTGCTGGTGTTGGTCCACTGTGTTTTATCAAAGGCATGGTCAATGCAGCTAGCTATCAGGAGATTTTGGAGCACTTCATGCTTCCATCTGCTGAAAAGCTTTATGGAGATGAAGATTTCATTTTTCAACAAGACCTGGCACCTGCTCACAGTGCCAAAACCACAGGTAAATGGTTTACTGACCATGGTATTACTGTGCTCAATTGGCCTGCCAACTCTCCTGACCTGAATCCCATAGAGAATCTGTGGGATATTGTGAAGAGGAAGTTGAGAGACACCAGACCCAACACTGTGGATGAGCTTAAGGCCGCTATCGAAGCATCCTGGGCCTCCATAACACCTCAGCAGTGCCACAGGCTGATTGCCTCCATGCCACGCCGCATTGAAGCAGTCATTTCTGCGAAAGGATTCCCGACCAAGTATTGAGTGCATAACTGAACATAATTATTTGAAGGTTGACTTTTTTGTATTAAAAACACTTTTCTTTTATTGGTCGGATGAAATATTTTTTTATTTTTTATTTTTTATTGATCGCATGTGATGTGCTTTGATGGACCGAAATAAATATTTTTACTACTACTACTACTACTAAATATGCTAATTTTTTGAGATAGGGATTTTTGGTTTTTCTTTACTTTTTTGCCAAAATCATCAATATTAAAACAATAAAAGGCTTGAACTACTTCAGTTGTGTGTAATGAATCTAAAATATATGAAAGTCTAATGTTTATCAGTACATTACAGAAAATATTGAACTTTATCACAATATGCAAATTTTTTGAGAAGGACCTGTATATCCATAATTGCATGTGTGCTCTCCTGGATTACAGTATTGTCTGGAAGTAGTCATCCTTGTAAACAGGTTTTCCTTTGGATTGACTGTTTTTTTTTCAAACACATCGTATGTAGGGGAGAATGGCCTAAATTGTGCAACTTTTCACTCAAAGTGACTTTAAAGTAAGGCCTTGACAGTAAAGTCTCCAACTCAAATATGTACATATATTTCAGGGTGTTGTGCATCCCTGGCAATAAAAACTTTGGATCTGGAATAAACTGTTGAAGAAATATAGCTTTCGGAAAAAAAGTTGTCTTGTTGCACAACTTGCCCCCGGTGTGGTGTAAGTTGTGCGGTTGGAGAGAATACCATGGGGTAAATTGTGCCATTGCTATATATCTCATAAACTGTAATGCAAGACAAATCCATTAGACAATCACTTATTTAAGGTGTATTTAAAGTAAATAGTTGACAAAGATTGAAGGACAATTTTCTTAAACAAGGCCTAGCAGATCTAATGGTTTTACCTGCAAAGCTCACAATGACAAAGTCACCATCATCATCTTTCTGGCCATCTGAACTCTCATCAGTGGTGTCGTTAAGTGGGATTGAGATGTCACTCTCTTCTGAGCTACTGTAGACAATCACTTTCTTTTGGTGACCAGCGTATACAGCCATGCCACTGGCACAACTCTCAGAAATGTACTTTTCACTAGTTGCTCCGTGCTTGTGGAACCAACTGCCACCTGACAAATGTGATTCCCTCTACATTTCTGCCTTTAAATCAAGGCTCAAAACCCATATGTACACCCTGGTGTTTCCTCCCCATTAACTATCTTACCTCTGCACTATCTGTTTTGGTTATTGTTATTTTACCTTCATTGTTTATCTGCTGAATGCACTATGTACAGCACTTTGGACAGTGCAAACTGTCATAAATGTGCTTTTATAAATACATTTTACTTACTTACTTACTTATAACTCACCTAGGCCCTTTGGCACAAATCACCCCAATCCCAGAAATTTGGATAATAAGCATGATGCAGCAATTTAGGGCTGACATCGTGCTAACTGTATAGACTCAAAATGTAGCATACCAAAGCACTAAAACATGTGTCAAATGTTTTCAAACTTGTCTATAAGTGTTCAGACACAATAATCAAAAAACCTTGATCATGGAAATTTTACTTTGAAAGGCAAAACACAGTTTTTTGAGCTTAAATGTGCTTATATCTTATTCCTTGTGTCTCCCTTCTTTACAGGATGAGTCAAATGGATGGCTCTTCTTAAATACGTGGTCACATTTCCAATTTCTTCCACGGTTTTCTAGAAACAAGGGGTGGCACAACTTCCAAAATGCACAACTTAGGCCACTCTCCCCTATTTGTTACTTTAGACTGATAAACTTTATTGTTTTTTTGTAAATATAAACACATTTGAAATGTGCCTGCAACACGTTCCAAAAAAGTACGTTGGGGTCGTGGCATGTTTACCATCGTTTTACATCACCCTTTCTTTTATCAACACTGAGTAAGCATTTGGGAACTCAGGACATTAATTGTTGACATTTTGAAAGCAAAATAATTTCCCATTCGTGCTTAAAATACAACTTCAGATGCTCAACATTCCTGGGCCTCCATTGTGATATTTTGTGCTTCATAATGCACCACATTTTTTCAATGGGAGACAGGTATGGACTGCAGACAGGCCAGTCTAGTACCCGCACTCTGTTCCTATAAAGCCAAGCTGTATTAAGACGTGAAGAATGTGGCTCGGTTTTGTCTTGGTTAAATAAGAAGGGACGTCCCTGAAATAGACGTTGTCTGGATGGCAGCATGTTGCTCCAAAACCTGTATGTGCTTTTCCATACTGTTCCATGCCCCATGTAATAATATCCTTTATAAACTCATGTCATTTTTAATGCAGTGCCACCTGAGGTCATAGGCATTACGTTTCAATTTTGGACCTTGATTCTCAAAATATTTTAATTATATTATGGATTGCAGATGGTGAAACCTTAAATTCTTTGCAGGAATGTTGTTTTTAAACTGTTGGACTGTTTTCCTCCGCAGTTCATCACAAAGTAGTGAGCCTCACCCCATTATTGCTTTTGAAGACTGAATCTTTACGGGATGCACCTTTATATCAATTCATGATAATATCACCTGTTACCAGTTAACATTTGAGTAATATTCCAAACAGGTATTTTTTAACATTCCACAGCTTAAGTTAAGTTAAGTTACTTTATTAGTCAATGGTTGGTTACATTGAAATTTGTCTTTTCGCATATCCCCTCTCAAGTTACCACATTTCGGAGGGAGTCAGAGCGGCAGCCCCTGAAGAAGTTAGGGGTTAAGTGTCTTGCTCAAGGACACAATGGTAGAGATGGTGGGCACCGTAGATGTAATTCAGCCTCTGCTAGTTTTACAACAAACACCCTCCTGTCCGGTGCCGGGGATCGAACCAGAGACTTTATGGTTACTGGTCGGCCACCTTTCCTCTTCTAGGTCATCCCACCACCCCCAATTTCCCAATATTTTAATGCCACTGTCCCAACCTTTTTGAAACGTGTTGCTGGCATCAAATTCAGAATAAGCCTATACGAAAAACAATAAAATATATTGCCTTTGTATTGTTTTCAACTTGATTGTATTTGAAAAATTATCACACTCAGTTTGATATAGGCCTAGTACGTTTTACATAACGTCCCAACTTTTTCAGAATTGGGGTTGTATAAAATAACAGTTACGCTTGTTAATCATAGCATTCTAGTTAAAGGCCTACTTCACCGGTTTGAATATGAAGGTGTATTGAATTCTGAGATCCTATGTAGTATAAATGTGCAAAAAAAATTTAAATTGGTTCATCCTAGCCTGAGAAAAGGCAGAACGAGTGTTTTTTTAACCCTATATTAATCTTACTGTGACATCACAGTAAGATAAATATAGGGTTAAAAAAAAAACCTTACTTTGTAAATATTACTGTGATTTCTCCTACTGTGACATCACAGTAATATTTACAAAGTAATTTTTTTTTTAACCCTGTATTTATCTTACTGTGATGTCACAGTAAGATTAATATAGGGTTAAAAAAAACACTCTTTCTGCCTTTTCTCAGGCTAGGATGAACCGATTTTTTTTTTTTTTTGCACATTTATACTACATAGGATCTCAGAATTCAATACACCTTCATATTCCCACCGGTGAAGTAGGCCTTTAAGGAGATGGGGTTTTCCTCCTCCATTTCTACATAGGCCTATATATGGATGGATAGGCTAAGGTCTTGTCCATCCATATTTCTTTATAGGTCCATGGTTTGTTCAGAGCTGTGTCGAGACCTCTTATAATAGGTCCATGGTCGAGACCAGACACTGCTGCTGCCAATGGAAGTGATGCTGAACAACAAACTGACGTCATCAGCAGGCGACTATAGTCTCTCACAACTCCCAATGGCCTCAACATTCTTGAGCACACTGAAGCCAGACAGACAGAGAGTGGTAATTAGACACTGCCTACTGTGCATGTGTCAACCAGGGTGCACTCCATATCATTGTGCGTGGTTCTTGATCGCGCGCGTGCACCGCAGCAGCAGCCAGCCGCGCGCATCAGGCTGCATACACAGACAGACAGAGTGAGGGAGTGAGCGCGGTGATGGCGGAGTGTGTGCTGGGCTTCCAGGCGCAGATCGCCTCCATCATAGAGATACTGGCTAACTCGGCCGTGGCGGAGATCTGTAAGCTGGTAGAGGACGGCTACGCGGCGCTGCAGGGCCAGATGGACCGCGAGCGGGAGAAGAGCGACAAGGAGAAGGACGCTCTGCGGCACGCGCTGCGTGAGGTGGACCTGAAGATGAGGAAGATGAGGAGACGGCAGAGTCAGCGCCACGGAATGCACGCCGTTCATTTTAGGCCGCCAGAAGGTAAACACTATGGAAAAAGAGGCAGGGCGGGCGGGCAAGCTGCTGACACACACACACACCACCACACATTGACATAACAAATCCTAGGGCAGTCATCATGGCACTAAAAGGCCTACATTTATATGCGTATATTGGTCATAGATTGTCTTGATGAACTGATGCATTCAGTGTACGATAGCTTACAGTAGGCTATATAGCTTATCTATACTGCTCTAGCTGATCAAGCGTCAGATATGCACATACAGGGATGGACTCGTTTTGGGGCCTACACTAGCATAGACTCTCCATGTCCGTTGATCTTTCGAGGTTAAATAAAGGAAAATTAATGTCGTCGCCCCCCCCCTTTTTTCAGTCCTTATCCTGATCCGAAAGACCCAAATGTCACTTTTTTTTCTTTAAAATCAAATGGCTTTATTGGGATGAAAGTTTCAAAAACAATGTTGCAAAGCATCTAAATACAGCATCATACTTTGTTTTATTCAGACTAAAGATTTAGACACACATTTCATCCAAATTTATACATTCACAATAAATTATTTTTGTACATGACTTCTTCATGTCTTGTGTCTTCTCAATATAGTAACACAAGACCTATCTACAAACGCCTTGAGCATGAATATCATTGCACTTGTGAATGTACTGAATTAACATTGTGGCAACACATTATGTAGTAAAACCAAAAGTAATCAAATTTCATCTTTGGTCTTTTATCAATAACCCGTCTAGATTTCTTTCCTGTATTTTATTCTTTTTATACTTTTACATTTACGTTATGTCTGTAAAGCATTTAAGTTTGGAAATCAGATAGGAAAATTTGACTGTCTGAAGTGCTGTGAATCTGTATCTGTAGGAGCTAATTCAGAAGCTAAGATATTATTTTGTAGAGATAGGTTGTACATGCTAAATGATGACGTGTTCAGCCAAAATTGATAATTTTATTGATCCATCTTATTTTTTCAGGACCGGCCAAACAGCCGGCTCTGACCCCGCCTCTTCCTGTTGCCTCTGAAGACAAAGCATCTCATGATTCTTCACAGGTAAAGATTAAAGCTTCATCAAGCGGACTGGTCAGTTTAGCTAACTTCCTGTCAGTACTAGCCCCTTTTACACAGAGATTGCGGCATATTGACTACAGTTAGCAGTCCCCTCCCTCGTCACCACATTAAAGCTTTGCGGTCTTCAAGTAGCGAGTTATCTAGCATCATCTCAGATCCATAAGTGTGATAAAACATGATAAAAACTATCAAAACAGACATTGGGAAGGATTTTTACCTGCTCCGCCATTGAAGGCGCATACACATTCACCCATCTGTCGCTCTGCACGTGCACCGGCAGTGAGATGGGTGCCGGTTTGTAGTGTTCTCTCTTCTGATTGGTTATCAGTAGTGGGATCCCCGAAAAGTTTATTTGCCAATTAAATGCAGAGAGGGTGACTGAGAGATCGGCTTTATGAAACGTGCACACTATAAGTGATCACTGTATGAATAAAGAGCGATTTAACACTTATATTAATTTATTATATAAATCGCTTACTTCACCTTTAACGAATTGAATGTTTCCAGAGTCCTGTGAGCACTCAACATCTAACTCAGCCTGACAGACTATTCACACACCGGGGAGTGACGTCTGCAGCACTGCTTGAGCGTCCCGCCCCCTGCCAGTGACTGCTCCAGAGGCTGGCAGCTCGATAGGAGCGACCTGAGCGCTCACAGGTTTATATTTGGCTTTTGGTGTGGCCGTAGGGTTAAGATTAGGGTTGTGAACGTTTACAAAAATGTCTTAACGGTAACACAAAGGAAATTATTTTGTGTACACGGTAAACCATGACGTCATTGTCGTCGTGCGCACCGCGCCTGTCAGAAGCACCTGTCTTCTAGGCTACACACACACACACACATGTCATTATCACCTCATTAATATCCAGATTAATATAGTTTATCGCTTTATCTCCATGTTTATGCAGGTTGAACAGTTGTTCAGGCTTCTTACTTTTGAAGGTTTTATTGCACTGAGGCTACTTACCAGCGTAGTTCACAGGGTTACTTTAATCTTCAGGTTATCTTTCATCACTCTTCCGTGGCTGTGACTGGAGCCCGACGGCGACTCCCCATGTGTGTGTGTGTGTGTATATTATGTATAGTCGCGCACGTGTGTCGGTGGCGCAAAGTGCAGGCTGATACACACAAACTGTGTGGGGCAGACAGATTCTGCACACTAGCTTTTATCATCCCCTAATAGTTTGTGTTATTTGTGACATGAAATAAATGAATTCGATTTGATTCCTGTGGTCACGATTCGATTAATCGTTTTTCGATTGAAAACGATTCCCTATTCAAAGGGATTTCCGGATTTAGTCCAAAAGAGGATTTTGGGATCTACTCCAGTACACTGTGTGCTATGAGGCGTTGTGGCTAATAATGGCATGAAAGCAAATTAACCCCTTCAGACCCTGCGTCCATTGGAATGGACATGACATATTTCTTTCTCTAAACCAATAAATACTCTGTAATTGGATGATGTCAGCACTGCTGGTTACTGATTGGATCCTGATTATCCAATCAAAATCATGTAATGACTTTGAGCATGCTCTGAGAGAGTGACAGACATCTGACAAGACAAGTATGGCTGAGCCGATCCAAAGAGGGAAGAGTAACTGCCCATTTTCAATCTAAAATCTACATTTATGTTCATGCTGGCCAAACAAACGTGCTCTCAGTGTAATTTTAACTATTACAAGTGATAATATTTGAAGTTATTTTGAACATATGTCACGTAATTAATTTGTAGGATTTTTTCAAAGTCCGATGTCCATTGCAATGGACATCAGGAGTCGGGTGAATAACCTTGTTAAAGGTTAAGTAGCCTACTATAAAAAGCATGGTTATGTGTTGGAAGTTCCATGATCGTTTTACTGAAGGCAAAACTGATTTCTTTTTGTATGTCATCTTATCTACAATCCTACATATATTGTCTTCATGTGCATGTTCAGACCGCGTCATAGCATTTCCCTCTCTTCTAGTAGGCACTGGGCTTTCCTGGTGATGACCCCACTGCTGTTCCCTACCCTCACTGCGACACCTATCAAGTTCTGCATGTTGAGAAACTTACACAGACTCAAAAACATCCAGTTCCAGATGTTTAGGCCATACCTGAGGACATATATGCCTTTTATTTTTAATGTTTTTATGGCATTTTACGTGCATCGTGTCCTGGCGTCCATTGACATGAAAAAAAACTCATAAAAACATGAGTTCGAAAAAAAAAAAATTATCCACTCTGTTTTTATGTTCAAGAGTAGTCTGAATCAGCTAAAAAAAAAATTATTTGCCCAGCAGAATGCGGGTCTGAAGGGGTTAAAGTCCATGTCATATTTATCTTAATTGAAGTCGATTTTAATGTGAAGCTTGTAATGCCTGTGTTTTTATATGTGTGATACATATTTTAAATTGATTATGGCATATCATGAATCGATGGCAGGAGATAGGAATGGCGATTTTTACATGAATGGATTTTTTTCACCACCCTTACTGCCCGGACACTTTACTGTTTGTCTCTCCCCATTTCATATCTGAACTACTCTATTAAATAAAGGTGAAAAACACCCAAAAATATCTAAAAATAAATAAAAATAGACCACAGCCCTAAAACCACATCAATAAACTGGACACACAAAGTGTATTCAAGTAAAAGTGTGATTCTAGGGGGCGCCCTTAGCTCAGTTGGTAGGGCGTCCCCCCCATGGGCCTCGGCCAGCAGCGGACCCGGGTTCGATTCCAGCCCGTGGTCGTTCTCTGCATGTCACTCCCCATCTGCAACAGTTGCATATTAAGGTCATGGCTGATGGTCTTCTAACTTGGAGGTTAAAAAGATATTGCAATGCTCCCTACTACAGTCCTCATTATTTAACCCAGTGTAGTGAGGGATTGATGACTTGACACTATCTGCTGTGTTGACATCATGTATTTCAGGAAGCCCACATATACTGTATATACATGATGTAAAACATTGCAAATGAACCTGACATTTGCAGATATGTTCCAATTGTTCTTCCATGTCTCACAGCAGGAGGGGGCCAAGGTGTTGCCACTGGTGAAGCAGGAGAGAGTGGAGAAAGGAGACTGCAACCTGGACCTCAAGGTGGAGGTCAACATCAGGGCAGAGTGTGGCCTGTCTACTGGTAAGCATGGCTCTGTCTCTTCATGGTCTCATCACTGTTTGATGATAGGATTGTACAGTATAATAATACATTGGCACTTAAGATCACAAATGACCAAAGGAGTTACACAAGTAGGGAAAACTTGTGTACACTAGGTCTGATCCGATCTAAAATGTCAGATTGAAAATGATCATCAGTCCCCTCTATCTGGCTTTTTAAAAATCACAGTGAGTTGAGAGCAGAGAAGTACTGCAAGTAATGTTTTCTGCATTATTCTCTTCTTGTGCAGCCCTGGAGCCCAGTGAGGAACCCCACCCAAGTAATATTGTTGTGGACACTAGTGTGACCAACATCAGCCCTTCCACCCCCCAGCCCCTCTCCTCCTCCCCTGCAGATCCCACCATGGATCTGACCTGCCGGCCTCGAGCCAAACGTAAAGCCACCAAGCCTGTGAGCAACCCCCCCATAGGCAGCACTGAGGTGGGGGTCCCAGTCGAGAACCTTGAAGAGACAGATGGTGCTCTGAAGCCAGATATCCACAGAGAAGATACCCCAGAAGGTGAGCTTCAACTTCCTCAGCTGCCAGCCCCCATGGCGTCAGAGGAGCCTAGCCCCGAGCGCCTCAACAGCCTGGGCCTGGACCTGGCCTGGATGCAGGAGAGGGTCAGCCATCTTGGTGCAGCTTACGCAGTAGCCCAGCTGGGTTTGGGGAGCACAGAAACTGGCCACCCCTCTGCCTCCTTCCCCTCACAGGTAGGAGGAGAGAGTCTGGATGGCCCTCCCACCATGCTCTTTACAGGTGGTGCTCATGAAATGGCTGCTTTTGCTGCCTCCTTCGACCTGGCTGCTGCTGCTGTGGTGAGTGCACCTCCACCGCCTGCTCCCCCCACAGCTTCCTCAGCCACCAACACAGGCCAGAGACGGCCATATAGAAGCGGAGCGGCTCCTGCTAAAGACCCCGGAGGCTGCACTGTGTGTGGGCGTGTCTTCCCCAGCGCCGCCGCCCTGGAGCTGCATCAGCGCTCGCACACAGGGGATAGACCGTACACCTGCCCCCACTGTGCTAAGGGCTTTGCCCAGCCCAACAACCTGCGCGTCCACCTCCTCATCCACACCGGGGAGAGGCGCTACCGCTGCTCGCTGTGCGGCAAGAGCTTCATCTCCTCCAGCCACCTGAAGAGGCACCGCACGGTCCACACGCAGGAGAAGCCCTACACCTGCGCCCGCTGTGGACAGTCCTTCAGCCAGATGTGTAGCGTCCGCAGGCACCGGCAGCAGTCCCAGTGTGGCCTGTAGACATCTGGAAGGGATCCTCACACAGTATGGACTCAGAAGGTTGAATGATTGAAATCCTTTTTATATGGGAATTTCGGCATCTTATGTCAGCACGAATAAGTGAGAATCAAGACTGTATCCTGTGATCTTATGGCACGTAGATTTCATATTTGTCCTAGGTCGTAGCAGTAATATGTAAATTATTCTACGGTGGATTTCCCTTAAAGTCCTCTCAACTTGTTTCCTACTCCTCCTTACTTTCAAATTGAGATATGTCTTGTTTCCATTGAGCAGCACAGTTTGGTTCAGAATGGTTTGGAAAATAACAGTAAATGTGGATCTGGCTTGTATTTCCACTGCCGACAGCCCCCTTACTTGGTAGGAAGGGTTTATGCTGGACGGAGATAGCCGTGGTCAAGGTATATACAGTTTGTGGGTCAGAGCAGCCGAAAAGCCCTGGCTGCGGCAGCTATGAACTATAGTGACAGCATAGCAGCGGGACACAGTTTGGAACCCTTTGGGACGGCTAAGTACCATGAACCTAATTATAAGAGTTAGAAATCTTATAAAAATAGTAACTTGGCTTTTACCTTTTTTAGGTAAAAGGTAAAGACTGAGACAAATAGGCGCAGCACGGTTTGCTTATTTTTCTACCCTTTCTAACTTTTGACAGTGGAAACAAAAACAAAATGCGTGCTAAACTGCATCAAACCGAACTGCACCATTCAGTGGAAACAAGGCTATACGATCACAGAGTGGACTGTTAAAGAGTGCCTGAGACAGTGTTGATGACATTTAATCCATCAATTTCTCATTAAATGGTCTTGTGTGTGAAGGGTTTACATCACTAACACACATGGGCTGGGATCATAGTATAGCTGTATGGTCCTCGGACCAACTGGTCAAACAGGATGAACAAACCATGTTCATCCTGTTGAGCCTAAAGATCTATAGTATTTAGGTAATGGTTTGAATTATAAAATAAAATTTACTTATTATACAATTGAAATGAATCGGATATTAAGCACCTGTTATTTAGAAAATGATATAGCCTATCCTTGCCTTTTCCTTCTGAGATTTTTATAGCCAGATGCACATTTCAACACTTTGAGCTTTTTGTTTGTCTGAGGACCAACGGCAAGACAATATTTGATTCCTCACGCTGCAAAGTGTCAATATGGCAGGATGCCAGGACATCCTCAGTATAGTTATGTTTGATATTTATTTGTTGGAAACAGAAGGTTATGCTAGCTTAGTTAGCCTTGCTCAGTCTAAACAGATTGAGCTACACATTCCAACAACTCCAACCCTGTTTTACTGTATTTTACTGCAATGATGGCACACAACATTTTTAAAGTCATGTCTTCATAATTGCTTTCACTAGCGCCCAGCTTGAGGTGTATTGGTAACTAGCTTGTTATCTAATAAGATACAACAGAAGAACGAGCTTTGGAGCGTTGGGTGTTGTTTTCAAAGTCATGAGGGAGTTAGCGAACAAGCTAACTACTTCCTGTGGGGTCATCCCACTGTTCCCAGGGCTCAATGTTACCAGTTTTATATTGCACCAAATAGGATGTTCCTGAAATTTAAAATTAGGTTCAGGCGTCACAGCTGGGTGGTTAGGGTAAGGGGACAGGGAGAGGTTAGAATAGGAGTGAGACCGACACACAGACACGCATGCACATGCACACGCAGCACCCTGACATACACCATTGAGCCCTGGGAACATTGATACGTTCCCCTTCCTGCCACTAGTCTTTGTGCTAAGCTAGGCTAACCACATTGTGGACCTATTTCTGTACTGTACTCTCAGTAATAACATAATATAGGCCTACATATTTTCTGACTGGGTATGTAAAATCTCAGCATTCTGGATAATGTCAGACTCTTCTTTTAAAGCACTTTCAATGTTCTCATAACTATTCATCAAAGCCATGAGTAATTGTAAGGCAGTGCTGATGCACAGCTACTTACTGCCTAGTTTTTCATGATGAGCCTGTTAATCACATACTGTATAGTCGACTCTGGTACTCACATTTCTACAGTATCATAAATGAGTGGCCTTCTTTGGGCAGGATGGTGTTGAATTGTGAATGTTGGCACTTTGTTAAATACATCTTGGAGTTCAGGCCTGCACCTGTCATGTATGATTGTGTTTATGATTACGTCTGTAACAATACTTGTCAGTATATTTACAACTCATTTTTTATGGTGATGTGTCCAGAGCCTCTACATGTGTTATGAGAATTAGGCAGTGTTATCAGAATATTTAATTTTTTGGGTTCACAGCCCAGTTGATGCAGGCCTGCTTCAGTCCCCCTTTCACATGCCTTTTAAGCATGATGACGTGTAACAAATCTTTTCAATGTCAATCTTTATTTGTTCTCTATTCAATAATCAAAGAACAAGGAACTGTATAAATATGTAAAGTAAAAACATATATCTGAGAGTTGTGTTTGTATGTGTAGGTGTTTGGTTTTGGCACTAGAGCTGTGGGCTGCACAGCTAAAACAAATATTTTGTCTTTCATGACATGTTCCAGTGTTTTAAAATGTATGAGTATCATTAAACATGTAAAAGGTTTGCAATGAACTTGGCTGTGTTGTGGGCATCATTTCTGTGGTGTCATTTAATTTATAAAAGGACTGGACGAGAAGTTTTCGTCAAATGACATTAAAGAAGACATTGACAGGAGTCAATACCAGATGAAATAATAAGTGGAGGCCATTTTGGAGTATTTGTAGGACAGAGTAGCCTGATTGTGCAGTCTTCTAAACGGTACTTCATTTTCAACTGAGTTCTTCACAGCTGACATCTAAAAGAAAAACATTATTTCATGTTGTAGAGGCTAAAGAAAGTATTCATGTAAAGACGTTATTGAAATTAAACGTTTGTTTTTCACTCTGCATAATCGAACAGGCCTTCCTGTTAGAATGGAAGGAAACAGTAGAGAAAACACAATGATCTACTGAATGCATGTTGGATAACTGAAATGTTTACGTCTTATGACATTGGCTAGATATGGAAGTTTTCCTCTCTTTCTCTCCTCTCGGTAGATGTTACAGGTTAGCTCCCACTGCATCTCTCTCTCTCTCTCTCTCTCTCTCTCTCTCTCTCTCTCTCTCTCTCTCTCTCTCTCTCTGTATCTCTCTCTCCCTCTCTGTTTATTGGCCTATTGGACTGTTAATTCGGTATAGCCTATTCAGTTCATAGACCTGATATTAAATATTTTGTACTTCCTATATTAAAGATGAAGAAACAATTTGTCATTTGTTTTATCGTATGTATACCAGAATATTTTGGGTGGATGATCAGCTGTTTATTAGAAAGAAACCGGGCAAACAGTACATTTAGCCTACAGGAAAAAAAAACATTGAGTTGGAAATGAGTCATTTATTTTGTTCAGTTAATAGCCTACTATTCTTGGGAAAAATCCACAAAACAAGATTGGCGGACTCCAAACAACTTTTGGATTCGATAGGTCTAGATATTTTTGTTGTATTTCTATTTTGTACTCTGGAAAATGTACCCCTGGCGTAAACACATTATTTTAATGTTTTGTTAATGTATGCTACAATAGAAAATAAATATAAAAAGGAAACCAACCCATAATACACATACACATCCCTGACTTTAAAAAAAAACAGTGCTCACAA
This sequence comes from Ammodytes marinus, assembly GCF_949987685.1. NCBI lineage: Eukaryota > Metazoa > Chordata > Actinopteri > Uranoscopiformes > Ammodytidae > Ammodytes > Ammodytes marinus. Next base: position 21,001,921 of record NC_137235.1, read on the forward strand.
GAATGAGAATAGGACATACAGGACTATATAAAACTTTATTTTTAATAGGGAAAAGTGGAACGGATGGGTGTGAATGTGGAAAAACAGAAACTGTGGAGCATGTATTGATGGAGTGTGAGAGATACACAGAGGAGAGAATAAGGTTGGCTGGTAAAGTGCAGAGAGCAGGAAGTGTGGAGTCTGGGTGGCACAGCAAGAGAGGGTGTATCACTTACACAGTTAGGAGACAGGATAATTTAAAAGAGTTTAGTATTTATATAGCCTAAAGCCCCCCCCCCCCCCTTTTATCCACTTATTTATTTATTTATTTATTTATTTATTTATTTATTTATTTATTTATTTATCTATCTATCTATCTATCTATCTATCTATCTATTTATTTTCTTGTAAAAAGACCATAGAAAAAGGCATAATACTGTTGTATACTCCGATACAGTTGGTGGCGGTATGCACCAAGAAAGCTATGGTTGCAACCCGCCAATTAAAAAAAAAGGAGAAGAAGACTTTTTCTAAGCGGAAATGACGCCAGATGTTCGCGGTGGGAGCTTGTTGTGAATTATAGTCCATGATAGAGCCCCAGAGGCTAGCTACTTTAGCTTTTAACTACTAAGCAAAAAATGCGTAGGATTTTCACTTTGGATGTAATTCCTTGATAAAACCACCATCATAGCTCACACTTGCTAAAAGACTTATACGTTTTTTTTCCCTAACTCGACGGAGCAGCCAGATAAGGAAACATGTCCAGCCGCCTAGCCTTCCAGACGCAGCTAGCTTCCATCATGGAGGTCCTGGCTAACACTGCGGTGGCGGAGATCTGTAAACTGGTGGACGACGACTATGCCGTGGTGAGTTTACAGATGTCCCAGTGCCAGCGAGAGAACAAGGCGCTCAAGAGGAAGGTGCATCTGCTGGAGCTAAAGATGGCCCGGGGCAACGCAGAACGGAGGCTCCGGGAGAGCGCCATCAACGGCAGCCGACCCAGGGTGCAGGTCCTCGGCAGCGACAGGCTACGAGATTCCGCGCCTTCCACCGGTAAGATGAAAGGAGGAATGCACTACTAGACTGGATCACCGAGTCTAACCATTTCTTACAATTAAAACACTGTTTCTTTTTAATACAGTAGCCTAGATATAAAGCTAACAGATGGGAGACAAAATACTAAGAAAATACAACAACATTTAAAAGTTAAAACACCGATCAAAGCGGGTCGGAGAGGGACAGCTCGCTTATATCTGGCGAGTGTTTCTCAGGCCCCCAGGAGCAGTGCCTTCTTCTGCAATCCAGCAGTGCTCAGTGGCCAAGCCTGGTATTGCAGCTCTTTTGGCCGGCTGTGGACGAGTCTGTAAATTCATACGAGCCCAGAAGCAGATTTCCCCGTTCACTCCAATACAAGCCAAGTGCCCCTGACTCCAGCTCGCAGAGGGGCCAAATGTGGGTTGGGCTAAACGTTTAACTCCGCGCGGGCGCCATCTGGTGGCGGAGATCCGGTAGCACTTTGTTGTGTAGAATATAACGATAATATTATACATATTATATAAAATGTAGGTTTTTAATATTACTATATATGCTAATTTCATAGTTAAATGTATGTTTTTCAAGGGGACACTGTGAGCACCCCCAGACCCACTTTCACTCACTCTAACTCGGCCACATCCATAACGCCACGCTCATTAGCCTCTTCCAGGCCGGCCTCCGGCCATGTGCCTGAACCCAGCCCCGCCAACAGTGACTCTTGGTCGGCCAAACTTCATCCAGAACGCCCCGCTGTTTCACAACCTCCGGCTCCCGGCCGTACGCCTCAACCCAGCCCCGCCAACAGTGACTTTTCGTCGGTGTTGGTCAGTCCCAGGCCGGCCATGAGCCTCCGGATCATCACTATATGTTCCCACAGCCTGTTGGTCCCACCAGAGCCCTATGTTTTCCCGCCAAGTGACTCTGGGTCGGCCGCAGTTCATTCAGAACTGCCCGCTGGTTCACAACCTACAGTCATGCTATGTGCCTCGCAAATCACACAACACGTTGATTGTGTTCAGTAAACATGTTTATTTATCTATATTTATAAATAGCAGACGTTCATTCAGGTCGCGTTGACTTAGCGTGAGCTCATGGAGTGAGACGGGGGTCTCTATTTCACTGCTTGTCTCGCTTTCTTTCTCTCCACTCTGCACTCCCTTTCTGACAGCTAGATAAAAGCTATTGCCGATCCTCCCATCAATCGCAGATAGTAGCATACGTTTCCTTCGCCAATCCGTACAACCCTAATACCCGCGGTTTATTAACCTGAACGCCTGCAATACTGTATGAAGAAAAAATTACTTTGCGCAAATTACCGCAGGTCCCGTGAGCATGGATGTAAATCTACAGTTGGCTAGGCCAACATACACATACGATTTTGAAATTGCAAAAACCTCCCTTGACCTGTGGAACCAATTTTTAGATAGTTTCTGCCATAAGTTCTGAAAAAGAAAGTTAATGGACTAAGTTTGTTATTTATTGAATAAGGAATTAAAATATGAAGAACGTTCGGATTATTCTTCCCCATAAAAGATCCAATTTTTAATTTAGCCCAATTAAAATATTGTATGCTGCACCTAACACATATTTTCTAAATTGATTAAACTGTTCTTGTTACTCGATTTAATTAGAAAATGTAAACCAATTGATACAGTTCTATAGCCTAATTGGTTGAAAAGGTGGTAATGATGGGTTTTCAGGTTGCCTTTACAGTGATCTCTTATATTTATTTCATGATAAATGCAGGGGAACATTGTCTTCATTCAGACTGCTGAATTTTTTTTATTTTCTGTAATTAGACAGCAGTTATTAGCTTAGCTATAGTGCATTGAATATTTGTTAGTCATATTTAATGCAACCCTTTAGGGAGTATACTGTAGTGTAGTTTGTCGATTTCTGTTACCGCGGTATTGGTGTTATTTTTTCATTTTAGAGGTCTTTAAAAGGTCTTAAATGTCTTTAAATTTGAACTTTAAAAATGTGCAGATACCATGAACCCAACCCACATTTAACCCCTCCTCGATCTGCGAGCTGCATTCAGGGCTTACTCAGCGGGAAACGGGAATGTGTCTCTGCAAAAACATTCTGGATATCAATCAAAGGCTCATTCAGATTCAGAAAATTTTATTGTCTGTCGTAACAGAAAATCATCTTTGACGTGGCTCGACATACAAACAGGATAATGTACTGATAGGCATTCATACAACATTGATTTCTGAGAGCACACACAGTGTGTATAGATCATAAAACAAGTATAAATATAAAAAACTGTAAAAATAAACAAGATAAAAGCTGTGGATATGTGTAAAGTGACATTGTTCATTGTTTGTTTAAGCTGTTTATGGCAATGGGTATGAATGAGTTTTTGTGTATATTTTTCTTAGATAGGGGTACTCTATACTGGCGGCCTGATGGCAGAAGTTGGAAGGACTTGTGCAGGGGGTGGGTGGGATCCTGTTTAATGAGGTTGGCTTTCCTTTTAACTGCCTGGCTGTGGAGTACTGATAATTAGGGGGCCAAGCCCGAGTAGGGCTGGGACCGCGTTTTGCAGAGCAACGCGGTTCCCAAGCCCTGCGGGGCAGGGAACCCTATTGTTCTTGTAGGGATTATTATTCCTATTATTATTTTTCTCCGCGAGAAAGTGGTGCTGCAGCCCAAACCGTAAAGGGTTGGGACATGCCACTTGCATAGCTTATCCAGGTCCATCCAAGGAACGCAGACAAATGAATTCAGACATGCCGGCCACTAGGTGGCGCTACAACGGCAGAAAAACGCGTTTGGGGCTATAACTTCAGCACAGAAAGTCCGACAGTCAAAAACTTGACATCCACAGATGCCCACAAGTCAGCTGCATCTTTTGAGATAGGCCACGCCCATTTGCGTATATATACATTTTTCGCTACATCGCAAAAACTGTGTCAGTCACCAAAACATACTCCTCCTAGAGTTTTCGCCCGATTTGGACGAAACCAAAAGCATTATGCTCTACCGACTCCCACGAGCAAAAGTTGGTCAAATAATTTTTCTACGACCATCGGAAGACCAAACGGTAGCGCTTTAAAGATTTGCGAAAATCCGTTAAAAAAAAAAAAAAGAGGGATTTTCTTGAAACTCAAGGGAGACTATCATGGGGCATACCTGAGCCTATGGCCAAAATATGGGAAAGACATTTTTATGTGGGCCGGACTTATTAAAAAAAAGAGTTTTTCAATTTTTTTGCCTGTTTTCGCCATTTTCTAAGTCTTTAGGCGGGAAAATGGGAAAATTCAAAAAAGTGTCTTTACAATGGAGAGGATGACAATTTGATTTTGCTATAACTCCCCAACCGAACATCGCACATTCAAAAACTTGACATCCACTTGTTTGGTACATTGAGCTGCATCTTTCTATCTAACGTAGTTTTGAGAATGTCATCCATAGGGGGCGCCAAAACCACAAAAAGCAAAGGAAACGCGTTTGGGGCTATAACTCCCACACCGAACATCCCACATTCAAAATCTTTACTTCCCCGGATTCCGTGAAGCGAGGGGCCGGCGACGCGGACGACGACGCCCGATCCCGAGTCGCGTGGGAGGCTTGGCCCCCGTTCACAACTGCTTGCAGTTCTAGTTTAATTTGAGTTTTGCCAGTTATTTTGCTTCCTTGATTGCTTTGATTTGTTTTTGACAGAGGTGAGGGTGAACCAGCATGTGATGTTGAACGTGAGTACAGATTCTATGAGTGATTTATAGACAGCTGTTAAAATGTCCTGTCTGACATCAAAGCTCCTGAGTTTCCTCAGCAGGAACAGGCGTTGCTGTGCTTTTTTGTACACAGAGTCTGTGTGCTGGGAGAAGGACAGGTGGGTGTCGATATCTGTGCCCAGGTATCTAAAGGTAGAGACCTGCTCAACTGTCTGCCCATTCAGCCTCAGAGGTTCAAAGAGAGGTTGGGGGGAAGATGTTTGCCTCCCCCCACAACCCAGCTCCTTGGTCTTGGAGATGTTGAGCTCCAAAGAGCTCTCTTTGATCCACAGCATCAGGGTGTTGACCTGTTGATAGTAGGCAGCCAGAGAGGAGTTATCCTTGATGTCGGCCACCAGGGCCATGTCATCTGCATACTTAAAAAGGGAAATGTCACTGTTGTTGTTTGTTATGTTGTTTGTGTAGATGGAAAATAAAATCGGTGATAAAACACAACCCTGGTTAAAATCATGTTCTTGGATTTAAAGCCATTTACCACCACGTGCTGGGACCGGTCCTGCAGGAAGTCTTTTATCCACAGGATGAATGATGGGTTGATTTGTAGATCCAGAAGGCGGTTGCAGAGGGCGGCCGGGTTGACTGTGCTAAAAGCGGAAGAAAAGTCCATGAATAAAATCCGTGTGTGGCAGTGTGGGGAGTCCAGCTGTCTGCAAACGGTGTCCAGGAGAGTCAAACAGGCATCCTCCACCCCACACTTTGTGGGTCAAACTTGTCCACCACCACCACCTCATACTAATAAAATTTAATTTAATAAAAAAAGTTTTCTCCTTTCAAAACGCCACCCCAAGCGTTTTATTAGCCGTTTATTTTCAGTGTTAGCTGAGGTGTGGGGCCTACGACATCTAGCTTACAATGCTAGAGAACGAGAATATTTCTACATCCGGGACGTCTTGAAACATACACTGCGCGTCATGCGCTAGGGGCGTGTTAAGGCTGTTTCACACGGGAGGCGTTTGTCGCGCCTGCTAATGCATTTTCAATGGAGAGGCAAGCAGGCAGAGGGAAGGCTACGCGTTCTGTCAGGCGGCACAACAAGCGGGCGCACTCCCGTGGAATTGTCGCTTCCTTGCTCATCGAACACATGTTGAGAACTGTTTATCTTTTTTGACGTGGCAGTTGAAAAATCAGAATCGCTCTCCTCTGCCCTTCACTTCACACGGGGAGCGCAACGTGACAACGCGAGCGGAATGTCGCCTACTGCCTGAAATGGCCTTTAGGCCGCACCCATGATGGAGAGGAAATTCTATTCTTGATGTTGCTCTGCGCCACTAAGCAGCTTTCATAGGAATGAATAGGCGGCATGTTTTAATATGGTGTCCTTTTAATAATATGTCCATGGTGTTTCCACCGCTGATCCTTTCCTTTAGGTAGGCGTGATATATGACCCTATCCTTTAGGTAGGCGTGGTTCAGCCAGAATATGGGTCAAAGTATCGAGCCGTACTTGGAACAACTGCGTTTCAAGCCATCCGTCTCTCGTTTTTGCCCGGTCAAACCAGCTCCTCCTATATTTATTCCCCCCATATTGTGAGCGTATAACGCTTGTAAATGCACCGAGACGGCACGGCGCGAGCAAATAAATAAAGTTTTGATCTGTCTAAAAGCTTACATCACAGTAACTGTGCCAAACAAGCAGGAGCAGAGCACGCTCGCGTCTTCGGTATTTCTGCCCACCTATTATTCCTATCATCCCGCCCTAATCTAACTGGATAGAACCGGCCCTGCCTATAACTGGATGTCGCTGTACTGTTTCCAGTTTGTTAAGCTTGCCTTGTTTCTAATATACCCTCATTGCCATTTCCAAATTTAAAACCACTTTCTCAGTGTGTTTTAACAACTAGCAGTTTCTCTGTGGCTAAACATGTTGTACTCTCACTTTGATCCGGTATCAGAATACTTGTTGACCATAGACATTGCAAATTATTTTACAGACTGCACATTGATGCTATTCGCATTAAAGACATGTTGTGTCACAACAGTATTTCAAATGAATAATGTCAAGTGCTTGTGCTCCTTTATTCCAGCATTGTACCATATAATAACTAATCAGTGGAAGTCGATGTTCAATTTCTCTCTGGTTTTCTGTTATTTTAGAGATTTTCTACTAACACACATCTCTGTCATTAAAGTGTCACTGCTGATCTTTGAACACTGTGTGTGTGTGTGTAGATGGAGTGTTTGGGCGACAGATGGGGATGTCTCTGTGGACAGGCAGAGCTGCAGCAGGGGATGCAGTGAGCGAGAGGATTGAATCTGACAGCATCCAGAGGAAGGTAAGCTAAGCACAGTTCACCACAGGTTAGCTACTGAGCACCGCCACATAGGAACATAGCCCTAAACTCTTGACGAACTAAGTAACTAACTAAGTCAAGAAGTAAGTAAGGCAAGTCAAATCAACTCTATGGTCAATTTCTGCAATATGTTCCAGACATGCAGAGGATTTCAAAATACGTTTATATCCGACCCACTGTGCAATAAGTACAAAAGGATCTAATAAGATGAGTAATATATAGGATAAATAGTAAATACATTCTAGATAGTTCTACAAGTAAGGCAAAACCAAACAGCATAGACAAATACATTGTAAATGTGCAATATGAAGAACATTATTGACGATATGTGCAATATACAGTAAATTAAATAAATTCAAAATGTACAGTATGGAGTCATGACAATGGGTAGACAGAGTATAAATAGATAAATGTAAAAAGCACTGATTTTAAGTAGGAAAGTCTCCCTGAGAGTCTTTTATGAAGTGCTAAGTAAGTAACTAACTTAACTCGGTAAACAGCGGCTGTTTGTACTTGGAAGCTACATGAATATGAAACTGGTGTGTGCTGAGTGAGTGAGTGAACAACCCTCCTTGTTGTCCAGTCTGCAGATGCCGAGCTGGTGGAGCCAGAGACAGTGCTGCTGGTCAAAGAAGAGACACACATGTTACATGCTGAAGAGACAGAGGACGACGTACCTCTTATAGGAGATGACGGTGAGAACAGACAAAGCACTGACGCATGTGTGTTGAAGTGGCGTGTGTACTTTAGAAAAAAAATATTGACCCACATGAAAAACAGTTGTGAATACTGCCACTGAATGCTTAGTCAGATTCATGTTCAATTAACTAGCACTTGAATATTTCGCTCATGGTCAGAGTATTAGTAACGGTGACATGTGAATGTTTACTGTGACTTTGAAGGAGCTTAAGCAAGTCTTGACAAAATGACTATGATGATGTCATCAGGGTAATCTGGCCTCTGAGACTACACATGAATAACAATGTTGTTACAAACTCAACTGCTGCATTGAGTAAGAAAGCCATTTGGGTTTTTAAAAAATCAATCAAGGGCGACAGGAAATTATTAGAGAATGAACAGTATTTGTGCTAAAAAGAGCCTGAAACAGCATTTTGGTATTAACCATGTAAGCTATAATTGGTGACTAATATGAACAATAGTTGATTCATCTACAGCAGTGTTTACCACAGAATTCTGTAAAACTGTTGCGGGGGACCTCTAGGGGGGGTCCGGGAGAAAATTTGATACCTGTCAAACTGTCAAACTATAATGCATCACTCTGGTGCACTTTGAGAGGAAAAGTAAGGGCTGTGTGTGCGGTTTAGTACTATTTTCTGGAATCATTTGGAGACACTGGGTCACATAATGTAGAAGCTATTGAAGAAAAAGTTATTAGGGCTGTCAAACGATAACAACTTTCTTTTTTTTAACATTGTATTTATTGAGTTTTTCAGGTTGTATACAGGGGAGAAAAGCAAAATGCATGTTAAGTTCAGGAAAGTTAGGATAATAACGGATCAACTTAATTATACATGGCATCTGCTAGGTTCTGCTATGTGGCATAAGCCGTACAACATATCTCCTTCATTTACAGCATCAATTATGTGTTGTATAGGCAAAGACGATTACAATTTTTATGAAGATTAATCATAGGGTAGCTGTGGATTAATCACGATTAATTCTACCATTCGAAATATGCTCGAAAAATTTTAATTTTCTTTGCATATTATTGTAGGAACGGAACGATAAATGACAGAAGGTGGATATATACATTTAAAATGTTTTTTTTTTATTAATTGAGAAAAATTCTGCGCGTGCGTTAAAAAAATGTATGCATTAATTCCAGAAATTAATCACCCTGCGTTAACGCGTTCATTTTGACAGCCCTATTTTTTATTAAATATTTGTTTTAAATATCAACCAAAAATAAGTGTGCTTCATTACATACCTTACATACCTTATAATCTTTAGGTTTTCAAAATAATCACAGACTATGAAGGCTGTTTTGGATTTGCGGTTTCAGTTTTGGATTTGGGAATAATTTCTCAGTGGTCCCGGGGAAAGAGTTATTTTCTTCATTGTGTTCTGTAAACCTGCTGTAACTGTTTATTCTTTAATGCCAGCAGTGGACTTGACTCGGAGTAGCGTCAACCATGTTTTTGAAACTTGCGTTGCAGGAAGATCTTTGCGACACTGACAGCGCTTTTCATTGGTCAATGAGAACAGCATTCTCGTAGTGGCAACACTAATACAGGGCTTCTCACTGGTCAACGAGAAAGGCATTCCAGACAGGCAGAGGGAGAAAGAAGCAGCAGTCAGAGCTGCACAGTTTCATTATAGGCTAATAAAATAATCGCTCTGACGTTGATTTTCAAAAATACGGAACAAAGTAGCCGGGCGGGCTTCCCAAGTAGAGCCTATGGCCCTCATTTATCAAACTTGCGTGGAAACTGGTGCAGATTCTGGCGCAAATACCTCCCTACGCCAGGTATCGCGTGGGATTTATCAAACAGTCGTATCTCGCCAATCTCGGCGTATGCCAGGCCATTATTGATAAATGCGGCGGCTGAAAACAATCGTATCACGCCCCTATATTTTCTCAGTTTAGAGGCCTCGCCCAGAGGTTTTACGACATGGATATGCGCATTACGGCACAGAAGAGGAACTTCTCTGAAGTAGAAATTGACAAAATAACAGCGAAAAAAAAAAAAAAAAGGAGTTTCATTTCGGAGCATTACAAGCGACATCAAAGAACGACAGAAGGCAGCAGTTAGGAAGGAAATAACTCCTGCGGTCAACAGCGTTGATGTTGACAACAAACGATCTCCAGCGCTCAAATGCTATAAAACAGCATATACAATTATATGTCGCCATTTCTTTACATAGATGAAATAAAAGTGGTCTGACTCAAAAATCGCCACTAAATAAAGGGTGTTGCTGTTCTGAAATGCAACCAACGTGCGGGCATAATATAAGTGGTAGAGGAGAAAAAGACGCACCAACTGTCCGATAATGGTCCCCATAAAATAAATACACGTCTACAGAGATTTGAATGATTAAAATGTATTGGCCCTTTTAGATAGCACTACTCAAAAGGGGTTTAAAAACTAAAAATAACACATTTTGCATTTTACTGTATAACAGCATGCGCTTGGCACGAGTGGTCAGCCCGGCGGTCAGCTGCACAAGCCGACCCGACAACGATCAGCTGTGAGAGCGCCCACTGTCCTACTGAGCTGCTCCACTAGCAGATTGGAAAAACGTGCCGGTTAACGGTGGAAATAAATCGCTCGCTTAAGCAATCAATGACACATTAAAAGAGGAACTAACATCTAAAAAGTGCGTCAAATAAATAAAATGTTAAGTTGAATGTTGTGCCGTGTATTTTTTTATCATAAAGAGCAGTGTAGGCCTACTACATATTTAATACTTAGGCTAACATTTTGAATGAATGCAGCCCCCGTGCCTCAGTGTCCCCCCAGCTGCTCCAAGTCGAAGATAACTGCCCATGCAGCGCTCCTAAGTGGCCGGTGTGCGCACTATTGAATCAGCTCTCTTACTCAGTTTCACACCATAAGCTGCACAATTTTAAGTGATTAATATCTTTATTTCGGTCTGAGCAAACACTGCATTTGTATTACCTTCTAATATTGTCCAACAAAGTCATCGGCTACCCGGCACAGCCTGCACTGCGAGTCCATGCTGTTTACAAACTTGCGTACACGAGCTGAGAGCTGGCGTGGGATTTGAGCGTATCCTACGCTCACGTCCATATTGATAAATGCCGAGATTTGCGTGGAAATGTACGTACACCCATTTTTCTGGTCTACGCACGGTTGATAAATGAGGGCCAATGTGTGGGAAACACTGCAAGCAATCTCCAGAATCGCTGACTCTATACAGTGCATATGGAAAGTATTCACAGCGCTTCAGTTTTTCCACATTTCGTTATGTTCACAGCCAGGAATAATGCTGGATTACAAGTGATTTCTTAGTTTTTTAATTTTTAAAACATTTGCAAAAATCTCAGACTAACTTTTTTTAAGTTGTCATCATGGGTTTATTATGTGTTATTCCAGCCTGTAACGCAATGTGGAAAGGTGAAGCACTGTGAAGACTTTCCATATGCACTGTATGTTAATGGAAATGAGTCTATGTCTATATATTTTGTATGCAATTTGATTCATGATTAGGGCTGAGAATGTTGTGCTATGGGGATTGGAGTTCATTTGGATGTTTGTTCTGTAAAAAAAAAAATCCAATTAATATATGTTGAAAAAGAAAACCAAATTAAATGTTTCTCCCATTTTTTGTCCCACCCTGTCTCTGTAAAGGAGTGTTGGAGTGTCCAGGACGAAGGGCTCGGCTGGAACACACCCAGGCCCAGAGCAGCAGGAGCAGGCAGGCCGCCAGCAGCAGAGGAGTGGAGGTCAGTGACTCCTCTCCTCTCCTTAAGAGTCCACTCAAAACAGTAAACCCACAGCTGTATGTCGAAGACGGCAGCAATAACTCCCAGTTTGATGTGTTTTGTGACAACGATAAAAGCTCATTGGTTGAGGAGTTTTTTCCCGAGCAGCCGTCGGGGGTAGAAGAAGCTGAAGGAAGGGGGCCATCTTGTTCATACACTATGGCAGCATCTGATTTCCCATCCACCTCTTCAAGTGTTAACGGCTGGACCGGTTACAGCCCCACTGTCCCCCCGGCCCAGCCCTTTAGTCCCAGCAGCAAAGCCCAGCAACGACCTGCCACCAAGGAACGCCTCTTTGCCTGCAGCATCTGTGGCAAGTCTTTTAACCGTCCCAAAAAGGTGGAGATCCATCAGCGCGTCCACACCGGGGAGAAGCCCTTCAGCTGCTCAACATGTGGGAAGACCTTCTCTGAGGCCGGGAACCTGAGGAAACACCAGAGGGTCCACACTGGAGACAAACCTTACAGCTGTGAGCTGTGTGGACTCGGATTTGCCTGGATCAGAAACCTGAAAACACACCAGCAAAAGAGCCACCCCGAAATCTCTAGTGACGTGGAGAGCTGGGAGCAGACCTGAGTTGTCTTCTTATGTGAAGTCTTGTCCCAGAAAAGACTCAATGATAGCAATAGGAAAATACTGAAAATAAGTTGTGCACAGGACCTTCATTACAACTTTATGAACAGATTTCGAAGTGTTTCCAACAGTAGTTAACAACAAATATGTTTTAAAGGTCTGTAACAACGCATTGTGTAATAAAATGTCAAAATGAAATACATTTTCCCTTCATCGTGTAATAACTATGTAATATCTGCCACATTTTAAAATAACCGGCCTGAACGCAATATGTAATAAATTTCTCTGCATTTTGTCATAACCTATTAAATAATGCGGTTTTAATTACAGAAAGCAGGGCTAGCACTTTTCTTTTAAATGAAAATGAAATAATATGGTGTGTAGAGCCCGACCAATTTATCGGCCGGATGATTTAATCAGATTTTTTTTATCAAGCAATTGCGTTAAGTGAAATGTATTGCTGCCCTGGAAGTAGCCTAAATGAATAGCATTAAGGCTATAGCCTATTTACTGCAGCAGCAGCAGCAGGTGTGTTGTAATTCATTGGATTCATTTACACTACATTGACAGTTCCCCCTGGCTGCAACCAATAGCAGACTGTTAATGACTTGCATTAAGATAGAATACTTAATGAAAAAATTTATTATTATTATTTTTTTGGCATTTTCTGCTTTTTTATTAGACAGTTTGGATAGACAGAGATGAAATGGGGCAGAGAAGGGAATGACATGCAGAGAACAACCACGGGCCGGACTCCAACCCGCGATCTGCTGCAACTGAGGACTGAGCCTCTATGGGGGCACTCTAACCACTAAGCCACGAGCGCCCCGCCCCATGTCACTTTAGACATATTTGTAACATATTTTTTTGAAAATATTGGATATAGGCTCTAGAATGGCATGTATTTGATGGTGTGTGTGTTTGCACGCGCACCCACGACTGTTAATTTCTGCTAGAAAGCCGACGTTATGTTGATGTCACTTATTAATCACACACACCTCTGAAATCGTTTGCAGACGTTTGTGTCTGCCCGTCCACTGATCAAAGCAGACAAAGTTTCTCCTGTTGCTTCTGACAGTAACTGCCGCCCGCGACATAGACATGACCGTTAGCAGTTCAAAACATAGCCTAGTGTACTGCTATGTTTGGCCGCACACAGAGCTGATCCTGGGTCAGCTGAGCCACAATGTTAGAGTGACTGTAGTGCAGAGGGGGTGGGATGCGTGGGGCAGGTAATTCTGAAAATGTGTTTATTGTGTTAAAAAAATAAATGCAATAATTCTAGAAATGAATCACCCTGCGTTAACGAGTTAATTTTGACAGCCCTAATTTTTATATATCTATGTTTAAGGGTTCAAAAAAAGTATTATTTACTAAATATATGTTTGGGGGGATTCTAATTCATTCTAATTCTAATTTTCGGGCACTAATATGGTGCATTTTGAAATGATTACTAAATGGGGAGAAGTGTATCACATACTCTGTTTAGACTGTTTATTACTAAATGTTATTACATGATGAAGTGAAATGTTATTACGTAATGCATTGTTTCAAGGACAGATATGCAAAATGCACATTTTCATGTTTTGTCAACATTCACATGGGTCTGTATTGACCGCATGCGTCACCGAAATCCAGCATGTTGTGATTACAGGATACAGGCTTTACATCTTAAAGGTGCACTATGCAGTTTCAGAGGAGGGGGATTTGTTTACATTTGTAGAGCCTGACGTTAGTTTACTAAACATATTTTCTCTACATGTTATTCTTAGTATTAAATAATTCTATCAGCATAAATCAAAATAAAACTATTTTGAGGCACCTGGAACTAAGCATAAGACTAAACTATGTTTGTAAACCAAACTGTGGGCTCTGCTGCTGTAAACAACGGGGAAAAAGTAACTTTTTAGGAAGCTGTATAACTTCAAACAGTGTTCCAGAGGTCCAGGAATCCAATTTGTTATACTTATATTTTTACAAGGGAGGTCATATATAGTTCAGAATTCAAAAGACAGTTAAGTACATACAATTCTTCCCATGTATATACATATTAAGTGCATTAATGACACAAACATCGCTTCTACAATTGCATGAAGTCATGACTCAACTCTTTCATCTATTAGTCTGCCTTTCATTTTACCTTAATCAACTAAAACATTTGAACAAAGGATGTCATACACTCAGTACAATCTACTACGCAGTACAGTTTCCTCAGTAGTTCAGTTAAGGTGGTATTGTAGCAAGGTAATTAAAGTCCGGTCTCCATGAGCTAATGTACCGGACCCATTTTGACCACAATCCCTTACATTTTTCTGATTGCCTTTTTATAGAAAATGTTAGTCTCCATAATGTAAATGTCATAAATACTTTGTTGCCAATCGTCTAATGTTGGAGCATCTGGTTGCGACCACTTCCTAGTCAGGGCTTTCTTTTCTCCAATAAGTAATATCCTTATTAAAGTCAAAATCAAATTTATTTCTATATAGAACATTTAAAAACAACATCAGTTGACCAAAGTGCTGTACAAAACACAATAGAAAACAAACTTATAAGGAATGTCAAAAGCTCTCAACTTGTGTTAAAGGCCAATGCAAAAAAGTGAGTCTTCAGCAACATTTAAAACAGGTTAACTTTACAATTCCAGGTTCCATTCATTCACACACAGTCATACAATATTTGTCAACTGAAGATTGAATGTTCAATGCTATAGTGCCCAAATATATTGTAAGAAAATCAAATGAAATAGCAGTTTGAAATACAGCAGGTCTTCATGAATCTCTCAACAGTAAGATGTCATTTTCGGGCAATCTGAATTTGTGTACCTTAAAAATATATTTGTTGAATTTACACATTGAATTTTGCAGCTTAAATTTCTATTCAGAATGTGTTAACGTTGAAAATGTAAAAATAAAGTTGAAATTGAGTTATTGAAAATGTTAAGAGTTTAATTTAGAGGCAAACAATTCAGATACATTATTTCAATACATAAATAGTCAATGCTATACATTTAATGGCTTTTTATTTTCAAAATCCGATGAGACAGATGTACTTCCATAGAAAACCCAGATATCAGAATCAAAGCATACTGAAAAATAGTGGATCGGTGCAACTCTAATTATAATAGAAATAATGCTTTTAAATAGGCTTGATTACTCGTAACAATAGTATTCCCATTTGTCAGTTCAGTGCATAACAAAATATTAAACAAATCTAACATTAGGAATAAATATCTTATCATTATTATTATTTGTTATAATTGTTGTGATAGCAGCACATTGAATATTCCCCAGTTCATTTTTTTACTTAAATGTTTGTAAAGATGAAGGCAGCAATGCCTCATTTCCTTCTTAGAAACAGCTCAAAATGTGAAAATGTACAATGAAGTTAACAACTTATTTTGGTGTTTGAAAGTAGCCACAATGCGAGAAACACTGTCTTTGAAGCTCAAATTATTCACCAGTCGCAGTGTTGTATAGAATATAGATGTGGCACACAATGTTTTTCAGATGAACATCAAATATTTTTCTCTGGACCTTACAGACGAGATATTTCTCTAAATACACCCCCATAATACCCACAATAATATCGGACTTCAGCCCATCGTTACAGATTAACCCTGGCCCCCCAACTACAAGAAAGACTACAATAGAACAAGCATCAGTCAGGGAGCATTTATTAGTGGTCTGAATATGCTGGAACATCTAGGAAAAACTGCATTCACCTCCATTATATCTAGAAGATTTGAACCTGGTTGTCCAGTGATATGGACACTCATGGGTTATATATTTAATATAAAGGATCAGTACTGGTGTTCATATTCATTCATGGCCAGTATTTAGGTCACTACATCTCTGACAACATTGTAAAGGAGTGTATTGTCATTCTAAATGTAACACATTTCATGTTTTTTATAGTTGAAATATTTCACATTTTGTATGTATTTTAAATATGGAATAAAATAAGCATTTTTTAAACCACTGAAGTCTAATTTCATTTCATACCGAGCATCGTGTCGACAAGACTTTGCATCTCAAAGTTTGACACATTTGATGCACAACAAGTACGAAACAGTTAGTTATCTTGCTCTCTCAAACAATGCATTACAAAAAATGTATACTGAGGGCGTGTTCACACCAGCTTTGTTTAGTGCAGTTGAAACGAACCCTGGAGCGTTTAAGCCGTTGGTGCAGTTCATTTGTGTTGGTTTGAACGCAGTCCGAGACTCTGGTGCGCTTGAAAGAGGTGGTCTCGGGCTGCTTGAAAGTGGTCTCGCACAGCCAGACCAAACAACAGCTTGTAGTAGTATGGTCAATTTAGTTTTGAGTATAGGGGGAAGAAATGGGCTGGCCTGTTTTTATTTATTTAGTCTACAACGAGTCCTTTCAAAATAGTGCAACTTAGTGCAGACCTATTATAAAGGGTGTCATGTGTGCATGCGCCATTTGTGTGCAGCAACATTATGAGCTGGATACTATCAAACCGTATCAAACGCGCATATTCAGTTGTATCCCATTATGAGCGGAGCATAAATGTAACAGGGTTATTCCTCTCTACAATGGATTCATCTCCACTCAAGCAAAGGTGCTCAAAATCTTCTGTTCTCTCCGTATTGTGTTCTTCATGACTGTTTGAATGAAGAGTGTTTCAGTGTTGTGTGTCTGCCCTGCTGTGAAATCAACTTCTGGAAAACTTCCCATTCAACCTCACCATCTACAATTAAGGACACAACATGTTGAGACTGTGGATTCTTACAAATACCTGGGAACAGTCATTGATAAGAACTTACATTTTGACTCAAACACATCTACGATATGCAAGAAGGGCCTGCAGACACTCTACTTTCTGCCAAGAACACCTTCAATGTTGACAAGACACTGATGGTGTTATTTTATAGATCTTTTATCGAGGCCATTTTACCCTTTGGTAAGACTTTACATTAAGTAGACACTCATCAGCATTGATTGATGCTTAACTAATGCCCAGTTCATCCTGAGTTAATGTAGGACTCATGGTGACTCCATCAGTAACTAATCAGAAGTCAGTCTTAATTACAGACTGGGTCTTTAATGATAATTGCTTACCTAAGTCATACATTGCAGGTTAACTCAGACATGTTTCTTAAAATGTATTAATACTATTTATTAATGAATGAATTACTATCACTGAAAACCGTGAATTTGAAGTCCCATATGTCAGCAACCTCAATTCCACTGTACTATTTAAACCTGTTTATCAACATACCAAAAGTCCTGTTTTTAGGATAGGAACATTTCTGCAGGATTCTTTGCAGTCCATGATTCAAATCCAGGAGACAGACATGTGACCAAGTAGCTTTTGCTTCCAGTAGTAGTGACAGATGTAAATTGCTCAGGTATTGATGCATGTATATTTGTTTGCAGTCCAAATATTATAAGATATTCACTGTGCAACTTTCCCACATTATTCAAGCATTAGTGTTTATGTGTGGCCTTTCAGGCAGTATCAAAAGAGAGAACCACAACCATAAGTTACTTAATCGTTAATTAATAGTTATGTGTCCCGCTAAGTAAAGTCACAACATTAACGAAGACGAAGTCGCTGTTTTGAAATTATAGGAAGCAAGTCGAGCTGACCTTGCCTGCTGTGCCCACGGCCCAAACAAAGAACAGCCGAGACTTGACCCATGTCCTCTTTGCTCTTGTGTTTTAACCAGAAGGAGGAGGAGCCAGACGTTGTGCTGGTGAAGGTGGAGGAGGTGGAGCTGGTGACAGGCCTCAGCATACAGGAGGGTGAGTAGACCCAACCACCTATCAATCTCAATCAAACCCTGTGATCCAGTACCCATACTTTCTGCTATTTAGTATGGTAGAACAAGATTTAGGATGTCCCAATTATTGTGGTCAGATTTAGCATGATTGGACAGCCAAAAATCTGGCTGAGAAAAACCCGTGAATATACCGTGGACCCAGACTGACATGAAAATTAGCAGAAGTAGGTAGGCGGGCGGTGCCAGGCTACAGCCACACAGCATATTCACTGAATTAACCAGGAAGCCCATTCTCCTCTCTCACTTTCCCCACGCCTGCTCCGTCTTGTAGAACCCCTGCAGTCATACAGCACCGGCTGCTGCAAAGACATTTTTCTCCTCTGCGTTTCTCAGACTAGCTGTGTACACTGTCCTCCGTGTAGCTGTCAGTGACATCAGGTCTATCTCCAAGCTGATTAGGCTATTGCGACTAAGCATCACGCTTCACGCGTCAATTTTTTGGGGGAATATTCAAAATTGGGAATTATAAGAATTTACTTAAATGTGGTAATATAAATGATCTGTTTCATATCCAAACATACATCTAAACATATAAACACTATGTTTTGTCATAGGCAGACATCCATGCAAAATAATACAATTAAAAAACATTACATTTGAACTGATTTATTTGTAAGTAGAACTTTATCAACACTACTAGTACTCACACTGCTCCAGGTCCAAGCGGTCCTGAGAACGGTTACCTATAGTACATAGATCATCGCGTCGTAATTCCATGAGACAAACGCATTGATTGACACTGTCAAGACACGTCTTTTTGTTTTGAACACACAATATTTTGGGATTGGGTTTTTGTGCATTCTATACTTCGAGTCTATGGTTGTATATTTTTATATTTTCATCTGGCCAAATCTGCTGCAAACATGCTACCTTTTTTTATATTGTCAGTCGACAGGAATAGTCTCATATAAACTTACGGTAGGACAGCTGTCTACTATGCTCGTGCATTTTCACCCGTACCATGCCAAAGCTTACCTCTTTCAACCAGGCCAGGGCCAAGTAAGTGTACCAGCATTCACAGTGGTCAAACCAACTAGACTTTATGCATTGAGTGTGCTTGTGCACGGTACGGATTGCCTTGTGTGAGTGGGCCCCAGACATTGTTTTACAACAGTGGTCCCTCTCAACATGGATAATGAATAAACAGTCCACAAGTTAGAAATAAAAAGCGTTTAAATCCAACTATTATCCTGTTGAATAGATCCAGAGTGTGACAGAGAAATTGACTCGGCGTCTTTCTCTTTGTAACCAGGGTTGGTGGAGTCGAGCACCGATGACTACAGAGCAGCGCTGCCGTTTGATGACACAACACAAAGCTCCACCAATCAGCAATGTGACCTGCAGGTGGCAGGGCGGGGCTTCTCTGAGGTCAGCTATGGCAGCTCTTCACTGTGGACTAATGGGGGGGTTAGTTATTGTCATGACAACAGTCTCCCGGGGCCATCCTCACACTGCGTACCTCTCACCACACCCATTGAACAACAGCCTGGCAGCTCTGGCAGGGGAATGGCTGTTGAGAATTCAGCAGGAAGGGGATTGGCTGTAGAACCTAGAGGCTTCAACAGCTCTGTGTCCTTTCAGCAGCAGCCTCATGTTATCGATCTATCAGAGGAGTCTAACCCCATTCAGGGCTTTGGTCAGACACAGGAGAACCAACACTTCTCACAACCAGGTCACAGTCAGGCTCAGGGGGGTTACAGCAGCGCTGATAGGCAGCAGAAATTCCCCAGGAAGAGGGTTTGCGTGTGTAGGTTCTGCGGTAAAGGCTTCACCTCCCCGGCAAACTTAGAGTCCCACCTGCGCACTCACACAGGAGAGAGGCCATACGGCTGTACTATCTGTGGCAAAAAGTTCTCACAGTTCTGGAACCTGAAGATCCACAGGTACATCCACACTGGGGAGAGACCTTACCGTTGTCCCCTCTGCCCCGAGAAGTTCTCTGATCCCAGCAACCTGAAAAAACACCAAAAGAGACACCACCCAGATACATAGCCACATGCGGTCAGGGACATCTTCAACGTGAACCTAAACATTATTTATTCCTAGCTGTCAAAAACCCATAAGCAAGATAATCAGCACGACTGGCTCACTGACCTGGAACCAAAATAGTTGACAAGGATGGTATATTCTTACCCCAGACCTCAGTCAAAATTGCTCTATTTTTATCCTCAGAATTATTCCAAATTTTCATTGAGAAATTTACGACGGAGAATTAGGGCCACATTGAGGGAAAAGAATAAACAAATTATGAGAATGAAGTTGTAATATTACAAGAAAAAGTCGTAATTTTACAAGAAAGAAATTCCTAATATTATGAGAGAAAAGTTTCAGTGTATTAAAGAAATATCATGATTAAAATGAGGAATGTGTAGCATCTTGTAAAGTTATAACCTACTTCTTTAACAAATTAGTAAATGCTTAATATTTATGGCAAATCGGCACCACGTTATCATAAATTGCTATTACAGTGATTGTTAGCAGTAATATGTTTTTCTGAAATTTTGTATTCAATTTATTTTATCTATAAGTGTTGACTGATTGAGAGTAACTTAACATTGGAAAAAATAAGTATGATATTATTCTACTTTTCCATATTTGCTCCTTCTATGCAACACAACACCTCCTGAACAGGTGTTTCACACTAAAAGTCTGACAGGAACAGGAGGGGCTAACACATTGGAGCTGCTAGAAGGCTTTGAATGTGAAACATCTTTGCAGGTAAAACTGGGTGTCATTTACAGTGGCTTAGTAGTGATTTAACTGTTATATTGTGTTAATCTTGTAACATATTTTAGTTTGCTCTTAAAAATCCTGGACCTTTTATACATATTTATCTTTTTCATATGCAAGTAATGATCTTAAAATATGTTGTTGAAAAAATAAAGTGGAGCTATTATGTAAAAATACAAGCCATTGTAACATATACTGTAAATGTAATACTAGCTTTTTCTATTGTGTCACAATTTTATAAAATCCTGCTCAATGTCATAATTTTGCAATGTAAATCATTAAAGCTTTGTAAAAATTCAAACGTGAATTTGTGTTTTTGTTATACATTGTACATTACAAAATTGTGACACAATATTATCATCGAATCTGTAAATCAAACAGTAGATTGTTTTAATTTATATTGGCCATATTAGCAGATTCCCTTCTACGTGCCTCCCAAGTAGAATTATATTTCACCAAGTCTCATAAGCATAGACTTGCTTTTACCTGACTGACCCCTTTCCACTTGGTGAACATTTCTATTGTCCTCCTCAGGACAAACCATCAGCCAGTGTTGGACGGTGTAATGTTAGCCCCCATCTTGACTTTACTATTTAGAACTTGTCATGAGTAGCAGTTTCCCTATGACAAGTTGCAGAGAAGTATAATGATGCCATATAATGTACAACCCCAATTCTGAAAAGGTTCAAGGTCCAAAATTAGAATGTAATGCACATGACCTGAGGTGGCACTGAATTACAAAATGACATGATTTTATAAAGGATATTACTACATTAGCCATGGAACACTTCAGAAAACCATTTTCGATTAACACAGTTCGTCACTACATCCACAAATGCAAGATAAGACTCTACGATGCAAAGTGAAAGGCGTATATCAACAACATCCACAAATGCAGCACACGTATCTGGGTCTGGGTGCGTCTGAGATGGACTGACACAAAGTGGAACAGTGTGCTGTGGTCGGATGAGTCTACATTTCAAATAGTTTTTGTAAATCATGGACGTTGTGTCCTCCGGGCTGCAGAGGAAAAGGACCATCCAGATTGTTACCAATACAAAGTTGAAAAGCCGGTGTTTGTGATTGTATGGGGGTGGGTTAGTGCCAATGGCATGGGTAACTTGCACATCTGTGAAGGCACCATTAATGCTGAAAAGTACAAGGTGCAAAGTGCCAACCTGTGAGGCACTCTTAAGACAACTGATGTTTAGTGTTATGTGTCGCCTGGACAAGTCCGAGAACCACATCATTGAAGCCCTAGTAAGCCCTCTGAAAAGCTGCTATAGATACACTGCAATAGCCTGTATATCCTATAGGCCAATATACAATTTTATGTATTTTTGTATCTCCTTTTTATACTGTATGTCTGTTAAATGGACCTATGTCTGCAATAAAGCTTTCAGTGAACATGTTTCCACCAGAACAGGCAATGTCAAGGCAGGTTTATACCATACAATGTTGAATAAACATACCTTTTACTAAAATGTGGAGAATTTGACCTGGGACAATGAACAACACTACTAAATATCCATATAAATTTGGTTGTAAGCTGAAAAGTTACACTTTAAAGACACCATTATGACCACAGTCATTGTGGTGTTGATCTCGTCACACAGTTCTCCTGAGGTCTTCCTTCGGTACAGACTAATTTAGAGATGCTTCATTTCATTTGTCCGTCTGAAAGTTTCTTTTTTTACTTCTCCCCTTCGGTTCTGGTGTGAATTGGTGGCATCATGGTGGTCTAAAGTTTACTTTACAGTGCTTGTGTGTAATAGGCCTAACTTGTTTTTTGTAAGGAAAATGACCTAAATCTCTTTATCATGGCTCTATTCTATGTTTTATAGAGTATAATGATGACTTTGTTGATGTTTAATTAGTTTTATGGATATGATAATGGCCAATTCAACAAAAACAACTGAAATACCAAGTGTTCTAATCATTTTGGCCACCACTGTATATCTGATATGAATCTTAGCTTCTTCCAGCCCTCATAGTCCTGTAGCCTGATGAGAGTGAAGTGGATAACACCTTGTCCTTATGCCCCCTCCCCCCCCCCCTCCCCCACAGTCTGCAGCTCCTCAGTCGGCCCCCGGGACGTGCCAGGAGCCCTCCAGTAACACAGCAGCCAGCCCCAACACACAGCACCAGCACAGGACCAACAACAACCCTCTGAGCTCTGAATATTCTCTGTTTGAACTGGAGACATTCTTCACCCGCTGGGGGCCTAATACTAACACTGACCCTGGACTGGCCCCTGATGGCCCTTCATGTTCATTCAACACTAATGACTCAGCAGAGTGCAACCAGACTGAACACCAGCCTCGGTGTGTGCTCCAGCCAGCACAGGGCTCTGCAGTGTGGATGAGTGGAGCACCCGAGCGCTCCAAAGTTCATATTCAGCCTTCAGCATCACAAGGTTGGACATCGTTTTACTTTCTTCATGACTCACAGTTCTGAGGTTTATCACTGATATGAATTTGAACTTCTTCTTACCCCTCATAGTGCTGTAGCCTGATGAGATTAAAGTAGATAACACTTTGTCATATTCCCTCAAGACAACTTTTGCAGATTTGATAAATGCTGCCACAAAAATCATGACATGTTTTTGCCTGCTGTGTCTCGCCTTGGTTGGTGAATGTGGACAGAAAAGCCCTGTATCATGTTTTAGTCTTTCAGAGTGAATGATGTCACTCGTGTGTGCTGACTGCATGTTTTTATCTGCTCCTTGCCATCAGGGCCGTGTGTGTCCGTACCTCGGAGACTACAGGCTCCAACCTCTCAGCCTCCATGGATCAGAACACCAGCCATGATAAGACATGCACCGGCTCATCGGATCAGCAACAGGCTAGCTCAGCAGACACACAGCATTCCCTCTTCACCCACTGCTGTTGGTAACACTCACACTGAGACTGACAAACCCTCTGGTGTCGGCTCGATCTTTATTAGGACTCCGAGCTCCACAGCAGCACCACAGTCAGCTCTACCTGTGAAGGGATCCACAGCAGCGTTTCCCAGCATTGAAGTGGCCGTTGAAGCACAGTATCAAGCCCGCCTTCTGTCCCGCCAAAGCCAGGCTTCTGCCAGTGTTGCGACTCTGGCTGAGCGGCGCAGGAGGAGCTACGTGTGCAGAGCCTGCGGTAAAGCCTTTTCCGGCCTGTCTAACCTAGAGTCCCACGAGAGAGTCCACACGGGGGAGAAGCCGTTCCACTGCCCCACCTGTGGCAAACGCTTCTCAGAGGCCGGGAACCTGAAGAAGCATCAGAGGGTGCACACCGGGGAGAAACCTTTCAGATGTCACACGTGTGGGAAGAGTTTCGCCTGGATATGTAACCTCAGGACACACCAACAGTCTACCACGGGCTGTGGAGGAGGAGGCTCAGGACTAGGCTGATCACACACACTAGACCAAACTGGTAGTGCTAGTAATATAATATTCACATACGCAAATGTGTATTGCCATTTCTTCATTCTTAAAAGGATAGTTCAGTATATTTTGAAGTGAGGTTGCATGAGATACTTATGCATAGTTAGTTGGTTACCTTGGTGATCAGTACAGTCACTATAACCATTAGAACACACATCCAGCATCTACTGCACATCTGCGTCTGACTTTTTTTTCGGCGACCGTGTTAACACACTACAGCGGCCACACATGCAAATTTCCTGTCGGTGCACTTCACCTCAGGTTGCAAGCCTATTTTTTTCAGAGGCTTGTGTCTCTCTTGAGTCTCTCTGCTTTAACTGATAGAGAAATACTCTGTTGACAGTCATATTGACTACATACCAGCAGCTTTCGCTGTAGTTTCACCATTTCCTGGTGTGTCCCTTTTAAAATAAAACTTCTGACAAGCGAAAATGTGGTGAAAAAAAAGAAAAGGCAATGAGGCACACGGATAACTGTCGAAACTCAATATTAATCACATGCATCATAAAATGACATGAATTAACTTCATACAAAAACTGTAAGAGAGATGCAGCAGTGACAGACACAGACGCTCTCCAGAGGTAGACGCAGGATATGTGTTCCAGGCCTAATGAGTTTGGGGGAGATGTCGCGTAGTAGAAGTCAGCCTTGTACTGTTAGAGAGGGGGCCAGCGTAAACAATATTTTTCGGCACACATTATATAAATGCTACCTAAGAAATGAATATCTTTTTAATCGTACGCTAAATGTAGGATTTCTTTCTGCCATGTTTTACTACGCCAACTCATGCTGTTGCAGTGCATCATATCAGTCTGCAAATCATATGTTTGACTCATATTCAACACAGATGTGTGATTATTATAATTAAAAAATTAGTGATTATGAAAGCGACGACGATATGCCATTCACTGTGATACACTGCACCACACCGTTTTTTCTTCTGGTCACTTCTGAAACAGTACGGGGCTGCCTTCTGCTACAGCGATATCTCCCCCAAACTCCTTATAGTGACTGCACTGACCACCATCTCCATAAGGACACACACTAGCTATGCCTAATAGCCTACTGAACTATCCCTTTGAATAGTGAAACGGCAGCAGTACAAAGTGTCAAAATATTACCATATTAATTTGACACCATATGAGTTTAAACTCAGTTGAAGGACACACCAGTGTTTTTCAGGGCTGTCAATTCTGTAATCATTCATATACATTAGTATAATGTATTTAAAGAAATGAGACCTGATCTAGTTGTTATATTTCTCTACACATTTTCAGTTTCAGCGTAACACAATCACACTCTTATTATTCAAAATGTAAGATGCCAGGAAGTTGCTATTAGAGTTGCTGGGAAATATGGTCTTACTTTTCGTGAAACCCTTTTGTCTAGCTAGCCAAACCAGTAATAATTCTATAGACGTGAAAGTCATTACACTATTACTGTATACTCTATGGCTCTATGACAGTGATTTACTGATAGCCTGAATGTGCTACTCAAACACAATGGTTTGTCGTTATCTTTGTTGGCGTTATATGTCCTAACACAAAAGGGTCCTTTGTGCATTTTCTGAGGCCCAATATAATGAATTCATTCCTTTCCACTTGTGTTCTACTAGCATACAGTGTTGAAGTGATCTATCAATAATGTTCACAACAATGAAAAAAACAAAAGGATTTCATCTGGGTCCATGTGGAAACTGTTTCTTACCTTTTCGAGTCAATATGATGACTTTGATGAGTCATGTCAAGGCTGAGGAGCCTGCTTTGTATTTGTGAAGTTACATTCATGTCACTGGCAGTCAAAAGCAAGTGATACTATTGTGCAGAAAAGGTACTTAAAAGGGATGTATATTTCACATGAATAAAGTGTCTTACAAATGTAATATATATTATGTTTCACAATTAATACATTTATTGTAAAGAAATATCTGCAGTCTGACGTTTTCTGTTTTCCCTCTATGTAATAATCAGATGAGACAGTAAAAACATTTCATATTACATATATCTATATTTCAAGGAAGGAAACATTTGACAGAGTATCGATTGCAGTGTCTTTACATTATGTCATGAAAGTAAATTTAAACATTTAAAACTGATACATTTTCCTATTGAATATTGTACAGTGTAAGTATCGAGTAATCTCTATTTCAGAAGCCAGTATAACACTACACTATGAGGTACACAAGGCAAGGGTGCCACTTAATATTACAAGATTGCACACTGTACCTTCAAATACGTATATTGTATGCACCAATATACCGAGGCAAATTTCATGTTAATGAAGATGGACTTGGCAATAAACTTGACTGGATGGGCCGAACTGCCTCCAAACTGCTGAGCCTGGCTCCTAGAATACACTGTACAATGAAATGTAAAAATAAAGGTACGACAACAGATAGCGGCCACATCACATAGTGTTGACATAGGTTTGAGACTAAAGTGATGTGATGGTGTCTACATTGGGTAACACATGATTTGAAAGGAAAGCTCCAGGGAGGGTTACTAGACCCTGTCAGACATGCTATTGGGGAATTGTCCGGGGAATCTGACCCGGAGAATGTCCGGCTCACACGTGCAACACACATCAGGAGGTTGTAGGTGTGAGACACATTCACATACATTACGCCCATCTCCCGCTCCTAACCCTGACTTAGTACTAGGGGGCCACCTGGGTAAGGTCAGGGTAAAGTCTGGGTCGAACAACCCTGACATTTGTGTTCACACATACAGCTCATCAGGGTAAACTCCGGATAAGAGTCATAGTGCATGTGTGAAGGGGCTATAGATGACTTTGCTTTGTGTTCTTTTATATAGTTCAGATGTGTGCTCCTAAATCAGCAAACGATCTCTACCTCTTTAACATCCTCTTTATTGTTCTCCTCCTCCTGCTTTATCTTGTCTTCACATTCTGTCTTTTTCCTGCCCTCTTCCTCAGTCTTCTCCTCTTCCTCCCTTTCCTCTTTCTCTGTCTTCTCCTCTTCCTCCCTGTTCTCTTCCTCAGTCTTCTCCTCTTCCTCCCTGTTCTCTTCCTCAGTCTTCTCTTGTTCCTTCTCCCTTTCCTCTTCCTCTGTCTTCTCATGAGTCTTCTCCTCCTCCTCTTGTCCCTTGGCCCCTCCTTCCCTCTCTTCCAGCTCTATCCTTCTTCTCTTCCTCCTGTCTCTCAGGGCGCAGGGCAGACAGTTAGCCAGGAAGAGGAGAGTAGAGACACAGAGCAGAGAGAGGACAGCACCCACACCCAGCTCCAGCTCTCCGGCCCCCTGCGCTTCCCTCTCCCCTTCCTCCTCCTTCTTCCTCTTCTTTCCTTCCTTTTCCTTTTCCTTTTCCTTTTCCTTGCTCCGGGAGAAGTAGACAGCGCCGTCACCTGGCTCATGGCTTCTGGGCATCAGCACGGCTCTCTCCAGGGTGTTACGACTGACCATCCCACCACCACCGTTGGCCACTTCGTTCCCGTTTCTAGGACCGGTTTGACCATAGTAGTCACTGCTGCTGGCATTCCCACTTTGGTCCTCATGGAAATTTGATGCGTAGGCGTCGCTGCCTGACTCGATCAGCAAGTCTGAAATGTCAAAGTCAAACTCCCCGGCCTTGTCCCCTATTGGCTGAAGGAAGCCCAGGTCCATGTTGACTCTTATCCAACCAGATCCCCCTGACAGCATCCTGGTTCCTCTGTTGTCAGTCCAGTCCCTGCTGTCGTCTTCACTGATAGCATTGGAGTCCAGTGGTTTGTCACAGGTTGAAATCAGAAGCTCAGCGCGCAGCAGAGGGCCGCCCCCGTCGCCCTGGGCAAAGATGCGTTGGCTGGGGCCAGGTGTCACCACGACAACGCTCTCAGCCAATGAGAAGAGCCTCAGGTTAAAGGGAAGGTCGCTGAAGGAGGACAGGAGGGCGGGACTGTCGTCACTGAACTGGAGCCACACGCTGACCGACGCCTCCTGGAGAGACACCACAGGTAATATGGATAGAAAGGTTATTCGTATATATCTAAAGTCAATGGCCCTCATTGACTAATAAGAGCGTGGAAACGTTCTTCTTCAAAAAACTTCTCCGCTCCTCCCACTAGAGTTAGAAATACTTTCTAATGAGCTTATGGTATGGAGAAGAATTAACTGGGATATTGTCTCATATCTCTGATCTAATCACCTCGTCAATTCAGAAAAAAACGGGGCAAACATTTTTTGTCGAGAGAATCATTACGCTTCCGTATGAAAAGCAATCGCCTATTTTAAAAAGTTATGCATATCAGCAGCAGCAAAAGTATCAGTGGTGAGAGATTCTTCCTGGTTCCTCAAGTTGTCTGTGTATATATAAACATCAACTCAGAACATTGTGTGTATTTGACTTCTATTGCCTTTCGTTTCAGTTTTTCTGGCTCTCCTGGACAATTTTGGTTTTGAGTCAGCTGCATGGCAGCAGTGGTTTTGTTAATGTTTTAGTGCTGTATTTCATTAAGGAAGCCTGTATTGGCTCTATACAGTTTCGTTGTTTTTCTCCCCTTTCCAATCTATCGCTATTGCGATTAAGTAGTTAACTTTGAGACACCCCGGGTCCGGACCTGCTTCCCCGATTCCTGACAGGGCCAATGTATTTTTAACCGCAGATGCATGCAATACCAAAAATATAGCAGATAAGGGGTGGTGGATGGGGGTTGCCGAAGCAAATGTAAAAGCAATTAGGGCTGGTTTCCAAGATGGATACTTTTTTGGCATCGACCGAAAACGTCTCCACACCATCAAGTATCGAGAAATGTCTTGTCGTTCAACACCATATTTTAATATCTAGGGGGTAAATCTAATCAATGTCAGTTAGCCAATAAGCATGCAGCATGCTTGATGTGCCAAGATCTAAAAGTGCTGGTGATTGGCTGTGTGGAGAGAGCCAGGAAAAATACAACAAGGGTTAAACAGTGTGATTGGGCATTTGTGGTAATCTGAAGACAGTTTGTTCCATTTCAGTTTATTTAAAGTTTGATATAACCAGCATTGAAGTCCCTCACTTGGTGATGGTTGTACAGGATGTTGTAGGCTGTCACTGTTGTTGTGAAGATGGAAGGGTGTGCGGGGTTGTCTGTGACTGATATGCCCAGGCCGCTGACCACCTGAACAGACAGGTCTCCAGGGGTAACGGGCTCTGAGGTCACAGTGATGTCACATCTGCCCAGCACGCCATCCCACTGCTCAGAGACAACCTGAGAATGACACAGAGGGAGATTATGACTGTTATCTCAGAGAGCAGAATGACCTCTCACAATTAAAAATACTCCTCAGAGAAGGAGACAGGGCATATCTTACTGCCCGGAATGTATTAAAATGCCAAAACAGAGGGACAGTGAATGGCCGACACACAAACACACACACACACACACAGTGCACTTAATATAAGATACTGTATATAAGAGATATATAAGATATAAGTTATACATTTTATATAATTACTATAAATCAATCTGAATGTTGTGGTAATGTTCATATTACTGTTTATTGTGTACCATCTGAATATTTGGACAACATGTCATTTGATGCTTTGGCAACATTGTTATTGAAACTTTCATGCCAATAGAATTTAATTGGATTGAGAGATTATGACGATGGTGCTCAGTAAGTGAAGATGAATTGAATTGCTGTACAATTATCACCTACATGGAGCGATGTCCTTCCTGGTCGTAAACCAATCAGATTGTTCAGGGGGCCCAGGGCAGCCACACGGGGGTCTTCTACTCTCAGCCAATCACGGACCAGCTGAGTAACATCCACAAACCAATCAGATGAGCCCAAGAGATGTGTGTTTTGGCCCTTGGAGTCCACGGCTGTAAACTGAGTAAGAACCTGGAAAGACGAGCGCTGATACACTGGCACACACCTGAAAAGACAGGACACACATTACACACTAAAGGCCTCGACCTATTATTTTGCGTGGACGTGTTGACATTAATCCCAACACTAGCATCACACTCAGCCGCTAACCATCCCAGTGAGTGCTGAGGGTCATGCTCTGATGAAGCCAACAGAACCACATCATTTGCAAAGGAATTCTGAGCTTCCTAAACCAGACACCCTCCTCCACCTTGCTGCGTCCTGAGATGCTGTCCATGAATATCACAAACAGAATAATTTTTTTTTGTGCCGAGAATACAAACTCTAGTCAAGGACTGGATGCTCCACCTTCAAGTGACACTGAATAAACATGTCAAACACAGTTCCCTAACACTTCCTTGAAACCAACTGGAAGTCCTTGTCCATAGCCTCCCAGAACACCTCCTATACTTTTTGTTTTGCTTTGGTGACCCCTGAAGGCGCCATAGCCCTTCTGGCCTCCCACTGGGTAATGTGGTGTTTCATTGAAGGGACACATGATTATTGCACACTTTAAAAAACTAAATCAAATATGAGTGTCTGTGCAATACTGTGTATAGACAATTAAAATCATATCTATTTACAGTAGGGCTGTCAAAATGAACGTGTTTACGCAAGGTGATTGATTTCTGGAATGAATGCACAATTTTTTTAACATAATTAACGCATGGATAGAATGATCAGCCCAATATATCCCACCCGTTTTGCACTAGTCGTCACTCTTACGGCTGACCCAGGATCAGCACTTGTCTATGCACTGTGTGCACGACAATGGCGGAGCGTAGCAGCGCGGTTCGTTTTGACATGCCAACAGGCGGCAGTTGCTGTCAGAAGCAACAGGAGGAGCACCATTGTCTGCTTTGTTTAGTGCACGGGAGGACACAAACGTCTGCAGTTTTCAGAGGTGTGTGATTAATACGGGACATTAACATAACGTCTGCTTTCTGGCACAAATTAACAGCCCCCCCCCCAGCACATGGGCAGCGCACACACACACACACACACACACACACACACACCGCAGACTGCAATCAAGTTGTATGCAGGAATGCAAAACTTGCCCCAAAATGATTGAATTTAATGTCATGCACACATTTGAAAATTAGTATTTTTATGGCATATTTCAAATGGTGATTAAACGTGATGAATCATGAATAAATCTGATTAAAAATTGTTATCATTTGACAGGCCTAATTTACAGATCTCGTAACCAAAAGCTTAGTTGCATTCTTCCGTCTCTTAAAAAAAAAAAAAAGTGTGACAACAAGAGGATTAAGTCGGAACACTCATTACAGAACCACAAAAAGACATTTCCCCATTTTATCTATAGAAGCTAAATAAAGCACAGTGAAAGCACATTGGGGCTGTTGTGTTCCCCTACCCTTTCTCTGTGAAGTGGTTCCATCCATCGATGGCATTGAGAACAGGATCTGCCAAGGAAACTCGAAGGGGCACGGAAGGAACCCATACCTCCAGGCACACAGAGCCACTGAGTGTGCCCAGTAGAAACTCCACTACTGCACAGGTATGACCCAACCCTGATTCACTGCCGTCCACAAAGAGGCTGGAACAATCACTGGAGACCTGTGGTTAGGATGGAGACAGAAAGACAGCAGCAGACTCCAGTTACACAGGTGAATAAAATACATATAAACTATATATTAGGTCAATTATACATTGGAAACGATGGGTTCAATCTTAAGGGTTAATGTACGTTTGGGCGTATAAAAATGTTTGCAAATGGGATTTCACCCGCAAAAAACTTTCAATCTGTTCTACTAATGTTTGCTCACTCAGAATTGCGTGTCAAAATAGGTTCATCCTAGCCTGAGAAAAGGCAGAAAGAGTGTTTTATGGTCTCACTGTATAACCCTACATTTTACTAGTGTGACATCACACTAATAAAAATCTAGGATTAGGATTAACAGGACAGCTGGGCCAAAGGAAGACTGAGGAAAGACTGAGGGAAGAAAAACCTTGTTCATTATATTATAATAGCGATTTTATAATGATAGACCGCCGGTTTTGAATGGGTGAAGTATTCCTTTAATCAGTCCTTGTTATTTTACCCACAGCATTTATTTTCTCACAGATACTCTCCAATATCGCGTTTCTTTGAGTAATATTAACATTATTGGCTATAGCTCAATAGTGCATGTGTTTTCCTCTTCAAATAACACCTCTTATTCCATTACATTTCTCTTTGCGCTTGCTCTCACTCTGCTCTCCTTCTAAACATGGAAACCAGTAACACGCAAAACCCTCATTTAGATCTGCTTCCTCTAACATATTTTCACCTTTGTCATTTGTGTATTTACTCTTTGTTGATCACAAGCAGAATGCCCACAAACCAAAAGTGCAATTTTTTAGAATGCTCAGGCAGTTTAGCACTCAGTTTATTTCAAATGTAAGTAGATCAACCCCTGAGTGTTCTAAAATGAATGTCTAAAAATAGCAATGTCACTTATTTAGGTCAGCTGTTTACCCCTGGTTTCAGTTTTTGTGCTAAACTAAGCTAAAGTTGAATCCTAGTTCAATGTTGAACTTGTCATTTGACAAAAACAAGCTTCAGGATCCCCTTAGTTGCTTTGATGGACTGTTTCATTGCCAAATACCTTGAACAAGGATGGAAGGCATTTGACATTGTCTCACCTTGACAGTGTTCTCGTTGGTAGAGCGGCACGTGACTGCGGAGGTGACATCTGACGCCTTCCCGTCAGAACTTATGGCCAGCACAATGACAGGAAGGGACACAGGCTGGTTGGTAAGTATAGCTGTGTTGATGATCGTGTTACTCTGAGAACAGAGGATCAGAAATAACGTTTTAAAAAACTCAGATTAGATTTAAAGGGCCTTTGAGGATTTAAAGGATTATAAAAAATGATGATCATTGGGTTGGGATTAAATGAGGGACCAAATGAAGAAACCTCTGTGATGGGAGCGATGCCACAGATGTGTCGATCAGTGAAGGAGAAGACGCTGACAGCTGCCTCGTCTGGCGATATGCGGTTATTACGACCAGAGTACTCCACCCACCAGTTAGCAGACACCGTCATGGCAACACCGAAGCTCTGCCGATGGCCGTTAACTGACAGACACACAGCCTGCTGGAAGAGAGCAGGACTGCAGGGACACAGAATTTAGAGCAAGAGAAGCCAGTATGCCAGTCAATACCACAGATAGTATATAAAATGGATGTAGCATCCGGGCTGATCTCAGTTCTTTCAACTGCATCCAATCCATGCGCCTCGCCATCTTGTCAAAGTTTGACTCCGCCTCATTTCCTCATACCAAAAAGGGCACTGATATGACGTTGGGGGGAGGGAGATACTCCCATCTAGCTGACGTACCGTGAGTCGTGACGTACACCAAATTAGAAACATTAGCATGATTGCCAGGAGCTAGGCTAACAGCACACCCTTTACTGGATACCGGTAGAAGAAGTGAGGGACAGCGGCTAGCTGCCACCTAATTTTTCATATATTTTAACCTCCAATAGAATAAAAACTAGCCTGCTAGAAAATAATTCATCCCCACAGTGTTGTCATGGAGATATGAACTAAACTTACCGACTAGAATGTGTTTTTGGTCCAGGCCTTCTTTAAATAGGTTTAATAATGCTGTGAAAACAGCATATTTAACATTGGAGTCAAGGAAAAATTGCTCTGTTTTGAAACCTGCCCCTAGTGGCCTTCGGAAGTTACTGCAATGTTTGTCACTTCCGCATTGGATGCTCGTAGAACTCGCTGTTGTTGGGGCTTGGTCAATACTTACTGCTTCTACACTCCACTCACAGTCACTGCAGTGAGAAATGACTGCAGAATGAAGATGTGCCTTACCACTTTCACATTGGTTCCGTAGTGTGTAAGTAAGGCCAGGTTTCAATACAAACGTTACAATGTGGTGAAGACAATTCTTATGGCTACTTTAATCTTCATCTTTTCGTGGGTCTTAGCTGCGTCACTGCAGTTTGGGTTGTTCTCAATTATCACAAAATTAGCTTAATGCGCATGTACAATTTGCCCTTTCGATTTTGTCACTACAATGTCCCTCATTGACACATTGAACTGAGGTAGAATCAAACTGTGCACCTACTTGTGTGTAGGCTTGACGGTGCTGTGTTTATGGCAGATGATGGACACCAGGTCATGTTCGGTGCCATGGCTTCTCTCCACGGTCACTGTCCACAGGTCAGAGGTCAGAGTCCTCTGGGACACCATCGACACCAAGCCCTTCTTCACCTTCAACCTGGTAACGCACACACACACACACACACACACACACACACACACACACACACACACACACACACACACACACACACACACACACACACACACACACACACACACACACACACACACACACACAATTTCAATGTAAAACCTAAAACTACAAATTAGTGCCATGGAGTTCGACACAGGACAATTTTAAAGATTTAATTATGTCCTTTTGTGTTTACCTTATGACAACAAACTCAGAGCTGAAGTTGGCTCTCAGCTTGACAGACACCCTTACTGGCTGTCCTATCAGGACTGGGCCCCTGTGATAGCGAATCAGGACATGGGAGTCCAGACTGAGCTCCTCCTCCTGCTTCCCATTCAAACAGGTTTCTTCTTCGTTGGTGCTCTCTGGGCTCTGCTCTTTTTCCTTCTCATCCTCCAGTGTCACTGCTTTAATATGGAAGAGCTGCCTCTGGGACTGAGCCGTCCCCTCCTCCACACAGCTGGATGGACGGTCAAGGGGGTATGAGAGGATTAATAGGTGTTGGAGGATAGATAGAGTAGATAGATAGATAGATAGATAGATAGATAGATAGATAGATAGATAGATAGATAGATAGATAGATAGATAGATAGATAGATAGATAGATAGATAGATAGATAGATAGATAGATAGATAGATAGATAGATAGATAGATAAGTAGGTGCACTATGTAACTTTGGTCATGTCAGAGAACTGAACATTTTCTAAGTTTTATTCTAATAACTGAATAAACAAAGTTTACTCACATGTGTGATCCCTGGAACACTGTTTGAAGTTAGAAACCTTCCTGAAAAGTTACTGTTTCACTGTTGTTGTTTAAAGCAGCAGGGCCCTCAGGATTTGGTTTACAAACATATTCCAGTCTTACGTTTGGTTCCAGGTTCCTCAAAATAATTTATTTTTGATTTATGATGATAGAATTATTCAATACTAAGAATTACATGTAGAGAAAATATGTTTTCTAAACTAACTGCAGGCTGACAGACATTAGTTCTACCAATTCAGAGTACATGTCCCCACATTCTCTGTAGCATACCCTGGTGGTGTCAGCTCCGAGTCGGCCACTGTGTCCATGGAGGAGTAGTAAAGCTGTATTTGGTTACTTGCGGGCCCCCGTGGAACACTCCCCTGGATGTCCCTCTCCACACCTCGATGGTATCTGAATGAAAGAGTTAATGAATGTTTGTCATCCAGGAAACTGTTTAAAACCTCATCCACCCCCTAGACATGCAGAAAACCCCCCAAAGCTGCATTCTGTTGAAGGGTTGGCATTTTCCTAAAAATTACTAAACTCTAAGTTGTCAAGTTAATAAACAGCACCCTCAAAGAATGGAAAACAATTTAACCATGATTAATACATTAAGTGAATCCTGTAAGCTAATTGCCCTTTAATGACCTATATGGTTCCCATAGAAAACGCTTGGTGGAGAAATAAATAATAAGAATTATCATAACTTTTTTCTTCAACTTCGGTCCCTCTGTTAGGTAGCCTGCTGGTCTGATCTGGTCTGAAGTCTAATAAGTGGGCCGAAGAAACCCTTACCTAGGGGGCAAAACCCCTTTTTTAAAACAGACATGGAGCGTTGTAAAAGGTTGTTCACCAGAAATGATATCCAGGACCTTCCAGGATCCCAACCTGGGTGGACAACCTGGTCAACTAGCTGCTGGAAAGCTACAGATAGAGCAAATCAGAACCACTGTTTAAGCGAATGGGGGTGAATGTGGATGGGCTAATAGGGAATTTTTTAAACTTATAGATATCATAATGAAACTTTGCCACTTGATTACTGACATTAAAACAACAACTTTTTGTATCACAGTATTTTCCAAAAAGTTTGAATAAATATGAAAAATCATCAATATCTTACTAATGATGCGTAAATGTGCATATCTGCAAAGCCCCAAAATCTAGATTTTGGACAAAAGTAGAGTCAATTTGTTTTTAAATTTTGAAAACAAAACAAGTGTCCAACTGCCTGAAGCTTTTCCTAATCACAGTTCAAATTTGATCAATAACCCATAGAAAATGAATTTTTTACACTGTTTTTTCCAAGGGAATGTCTAGCCGTTTCCTAAAATACCAGCTGGAGACTCCAAAAGGACACTTTTGGTCCATGGCACATGAAATGTAACTGTGTAAAAAAAAAAATTTCAATGGGTTATTGATCAAATTTGAACTGTGATTAGGAAAGGCTTCAGGCAGTTGGACACTTGTTTTGTTTGCAAAATTTAAAAACAAATTGACTTTGTTTTCTTCCAACATCTAGATTTTGGGGCTTTGTAGATATGCAAATTTACGCATCATTAGTAAGATATTGATGATTTTTCATATTTTTTAAAACATTTTGGAAAATACTGTAATACAAAAAGTTTTTATTTTAATGTCAGTAATCAACTGGCAACGTTTCATAATGATATTTATAAGTTCCAAAAATTCCCCATTAGCCCATCCCTATTCACCCCCATTCACTTAAACAGTGGTTCTGATTTGCTCTATCGGCCCGCTGTAGCTTTCCAGCAGCTTGTTGACAAGGTTGTCCACCCAGGTTGTGATCGTGGAAAGTCCTAGATGTCATTTTTGGTGAACAACCTTTTACAACGCTCCATGTCCATAAAATCACTTTGCCCCCTGGGTACCTTGTGCTACTGATTGATTTTCTTACATTCATGGCATCCTAAAACAAATTCAACAGCGTCGACTTAGTTAAGTTACACACACACACACACGCACGCACGCACGCACGCACGCACGCACGCACGCACGCACACACACACACACACACACACACACACACACACACACACCACTCCGGGTTTGAGCACTGCCCACATAATAATCCTATTATTATCCTTTTTTCAGATTAAGTTTTTGAGTGGTCATCCTTTTTGACTTATTGTGGTTCCAAGCCTTAAAAGGCTCTTTGCTGATGGCATGGAAACACCCTCTTTTACAATAAGATTAATGCTTTATTAAAATGTAGTTTTTACGACAAGGAGGAAGACTAGTTGTTTTAAGGAAATGTAAACCTGATTAACTTTAGCCTCACACATACCAAGAGCCAGTTCCGGGCTGGTGCTGGGGCCAGTCCAAAACTGCTTACAGCTTAATAACAGTTACGAACCGGTTGGTTTCACACCGACCAGAGCCGGCAAGAGAGTAACGTCCACCGACGTCGCTGCTCTCGTGGCTTATGCTAAAGCTAGCACTAGCTTTAAGCATAACAACAGCGGCGGATACGTCTTATTTTTAAGAGGCGGTTGCCTCTTACTTCGCTTTGTTAACCAAACAGGGGTCCTACAGCGTATTTTCGCCAGTCGATTTGATCGCTACGTTCGGTAATTATGTTGTGTTTACGTCTCATAGTAGCGGTGTTTTTAAATATGGTGGGCATGAGGTTTGAGTTGGTCTGGTTAGTCTGGATAATCCCTCCCCCAGCCCCTGACGTAGGCGGTTCACATTTTCTAGCCCAGCTCAAACCTAGAGCTGGACTGGCACCAGTTTTTCCAGCCCGGAGCCGGCTCTCTGGCGGTGTGAAACCAAAAAGCTGTCTCTGACTGGGCTCTAGCTCCGATTTTGCGTTGGTGTGAAAGGGGCACGAGTCACTACACAGAACTTCAGATGTCTCCTACACATACCCCTTTCACACCAACAGGAACCAAGAGCCAGCTCCGGGCTGGTGCTGGGGCCAGTCCAAAACTGGTTACAGCCTAATACAAGTTACGAACCGGTTGGTTTCACACCGACCAGAGCCGGCAAGAGAGCAACGTTATGCCGTCACTGTAAACATCGCCCGACGTCGCTGCTCTCGTGGCTGACGCTAAAGCTAGCGCTAGCCTTAAGCACAACAACAGCGCCGGATACATCTTATTTTTACACGCGTTGCCTTTCGCTTTGCTTTGTTAACCAAACACAACCTATTCAGCGTATTTTCGCCGGTCGATTTGATCGCTACGTTCGGTATTAATGCTGTGTTTACGTCTCATAGTAGCAGGGTTTTTAAATATGGCGGGCATGAAGTTTGAGTTGGTCTGGTTGGTCAGTATAATCCCTCCCCCGGCCCCTGACGTAGGCGGTTCACATTTTCGCTGGCACCAGTTTTTCCAGCCCGGAGCCGGCTCTCTGGCGGTGTGAAATCAAATAACTGGCTCTAACTGGGCTCTAGCTCCGTATTAGCTCCGATTTTGCATCGGTGTGAAAGGGGCACTGTGCCACAGAGCCAAAGTTCAGTCTGCAGCAACACCAGGTCAGTGTCCTCTTGTTACAACATATCTGCTGTTGATGTTACACATCATTTAAAAAGCCGTTCACCTGAGGGGTCTCAGTTCACTACCGTACAGCCCACAAGGGGGAGAAAGTGGGAAAGCTTTCTAGGGCCCAGCCACTAGAGGGGGGCCCATGTTCTTTAAGTAAAATATCTCCTATTTCATCTTGAAAACCTGAAACAAGTATGAATCCTTTTTTCCCTTGTGACCTTTGGCCGTCAAAAGGTCAACCAAACAATTATTCTATCGCTTTGTATGTGCGTCTGGTTCCTTTGCTTTAATGTGTCTAAAACCCATATGCTTCACTTCAACGTATACTATGACTGCAGCCAGTTTATAAGGATACGCTTGCATTAATGATTGGATGCCATTTTAATGTTTAGTCTTTTCATGGACAGTGTGTTCGTCATTTTTCTGTAGACTTCATAATTGATGAGAAAGTTAGTCTCTTTCCAAAATCATGTATGCTTAGGAATGGGCACATGCACAAGCATTGATACAAGTAAAGCATGAGTAAAGGGGGCCCATTGACTGGACCTTTTCAGGGGCCCGGCATTTTTGTGCCCACAGCCTGTGGTGCCGAGCTTGATGTTTCCTTGTGGGGGGTAACTAGGTCAGAGCCTATACACCAAGTCAACTCATGCAAGAATACATGTTTGACCTCAAGTGTCTTTTATGATTTCTGCCATGCTGTCGTCCCCACTTCTTCACCCGGCGACGAGGGGCCAGTCCGTGCCACTTGTCCTGATGTGATTGGTCGGATTGTTGATGGTTAAACCAATCAGTGGGCAGAGTCAGAGTTACCACACACAGACCTAGAGGAGGCTGGGAAACAAAGCAGTTGAATCAAAAACTGAAACATTTCTTGGGCTCTTCTTGGGATTTTTCTGAGCTCTTGCACCAGTGTCAGGAGGGCGGCAGCAGTTTGTAAACGCTGCCATACTGCGAAATACAGAGAGAGTTGTGTGGAGCTGATAGGCTTAATCAACCTGTAGGGTCAACAAACAAGTTAACTTGTTTGCTTGAATGTAATGACATGCATTTATATAGAAGACCACTATAGCTTTAAAGCATGGAGATATAAATGGTGTGAAATAATGAAAAAAGACAAAGAGATAAGAAAAGGTGCTCGTCCTCACCTGTGTGATACAGGAGGCCCTGTGCTCCTCGGTCTCCCTGAAGGCATGCAGGGTGATGCAGGTCCCTCGGGTGCTGCTGTCCCCCTGTTTGTGGAACAGAGTCCTCACCCTGAACACCTGCTCTCCTCTCTCATCCCTTTCTCTCTCCACATGCTGTGAGAGGAGAGAGGCAGACAGAGTGGGAGAGGGACGGACGACATGCTCTGATATGGGCTGATGAGAGAGTGAGAGAGAGAGAGAGAGAGAGAGAGAGAGAGAGAGAAGTACGTAGAGCTAGTAAGCTTTATCTTTCGATTTAGAATTATATTACAGAACACTCAGAAACACTTTCCCACTTAAATCAGTGATTTTTACATGTATACTCAGTCTGCACAGTGTTATTATGCCCTTTAATGGTACATCTTCAAATTCCTCAGTTTAATGTATAAAGCACATATTGTAAATAATGTTCTTCATATTGTACATTTCAATGTGTTTTGCCTTATTTTTTTGCACTATTAAGAATGTATTTATTGTATATATTACTTATCTTATTTTATCCATTTGTACTTATTGCAACGTGGGTCGGAGAGAAACATATTTTTCAATTCCTCTGTTTGTCTGGGAAATATTGCAGAAATTGACCATAAAGTTGACTTGACTTGATTATATTGCAATCTTCTGCAGTCAACTCATCCACACATCTCCTCACCTGTGTGACTGAATAAGGGCCAAATGAAGCATGTATGGCCGGAGTGGGGGCGCCGCCCGGCGCTGCTGGCACCATGAACAGACTGTGGGAGGCAGAGAAGGGGCTGGAGTTGGAGAAGAGAGGGCCAAGCTCCACCTGGGTCAGAGGCAGAAACCTCCAGGCAGCAGGGAGGACAGACATGTGGACGGGCAGGGACAGAGGGACAGCAGGCTGGGGGAGCGAGGG
Source organism: Ammodytes marinus (assembly GCF_949987685.1). Classification (NCBI taxonomy): domain Eukaryota; kingdom Metazoa; phylum Chordata; class Actinopteri; order Uranoscopiformes; family Ammodytidae; genus Ammodytes; species Ammodytes marinus. The sequence goes on from NC_137235.1 coordinate 21,042,401, forward strand.
ACGGACTGAGGGAAAGAAAACAGAGCCGGAGGAGGGTTTAGGCATTTTACAAAGTCAAGAAAAAATTAACGGTAACACTTTAAAATAAGGGTACTTTAATGAATTGTAAGTTAATGCTTAATTCATGTTATTAATGTGTTAGTTAGTTAATGCTTACAAAGCGTTTATTGACTGTTAATGTCTAGTTATTAACGGTTAGTTGATGCTTGGTTAAGCATTCACTATGCTTTTCCGGTTCAAAATTGTAATTTGGTTTTCTACGACAAACTGTTTTCCTGGTGTGGTGTCCAAAAATCCCTTTATATTTCTCACAGTACCATTGCTAAGGATAGATTCATGTGGGGTTAGGTTGTTAATAAGGGGGTGTAGCTTACATCCTTATGACATCGTAAGGGGAGGGAAGAAGTTTTCAGAAAGGTGTAGTACTGTACTGTAAATGCCTATGGACCTCAGAGAAACATGGAATTATCCAAGAAAGGACTCACCAACTATGAAAATCCAAATGAGGAGCAGCATGCCCCCTCCTCTCCTGCTGCTCCACACAGCAGCCCAGCTGACTGCTGCCATCCCCAAACACCTGATGCAACACAGCACAATCAGACAACCAAACCATTGAACATTCACACTGATACGTTTCTGAGCCACAGTGATTTAACAGTAAATATGACGTATTTTCCATTCATCCGATGTGAACTGCTGCTATATCCAGAATAACCAAAGTTAGGCTTTTTGTACAAAGGAGTTAAGTTGGTCAATGCAACAAATGTTGTTAAATCTAAATTCGTATTTCTTCTTCATTTAGATATTCTAGGACTAACATCAACATCATCACACCATAGACACGTACGTCGCCATGTACGAATATGATCAGTTGCAGTGGATGACCACCTTTAAATTGTTCTCTGCAATCCGATTTAGCAATAAGGAAATACTCCTGATTTTACCTCAGTATTAACAAATGACAATAAGCACCTAGACTTTGAAGGGACATTGCTATGAATTTGGCCTACTATTTTAGCCCAAACATTCACTTAAAACAATAGCCAACTGCAAACTAGCCTCATTCATGTTAAAAGGAGCTTACTAAATATGTGTGAGTTATGTAAGAAACAGATGTTAATTGTACAATATGGGATGATGATGAGTTAGCAAGTTAACAGCCATGGTTGGATCTACTGTTAGGCCTTGACATGTGGACCAAACCAATGCCATGTTATTGTTAAAAAACAGAGTTTTTATAACTTTTGCTTTATAATGTTACGTAGGCCCCCCAGGAAGGTTTAGATCATAAATAAGATTGTAATAAGCCTGTTACTGTTAACAACTGCAAGGGAAGAGAAACCAATCAGAGTCTCTATGTGTAGCATCATATACAGTATAACACATGCAACACACACACACACACACACACACACACACACACACACACACACACACACACACACACACACACACACACACACACACACATACACACACACATTCACAGACCACATGTTCTGAAAAAGATCAAAGACCAGAACATACAGCTATATATATCAACTGTGTTACACACATGTTCCCATATGACAACAATCACTCTGAACACAGGTCGCATGATATAATACCATTAAATTCTATACTTATGTCTGAACCCCCCCACCCCCAACACACACACACACACACACACACACACACACACACACACACACACACACACACACACACACAAAAACACACACACACACACACACACACACACACACACACACACACACACACACACACACTCGTAATTTACCCACCTGTATCTATTTCAGCTCCAGATTACATTGTTGTCCTTAAAGCATTTAAAGCCAGTTTTTACCCAAAAATATATCACAATCAAGATAAAACAAAAAAAGTAAAGGAGCTAAAACAACCAAGTTAAATATCTTGGTTTTGTACCGATTACTCTTCTTTGCTGGTTTGCTGCGGCTATAGACCTCCTCCTCTCTCTCTCTCTCTCTCCCTCCCTCTCTTCTCTCTTTCTCTCTCTCTCCCCTCCTCCTCTGCCAAAGTCACACAATACAGATTTATTCTTTTAAAACACTAAATAATCCCTCTGTTATGGCCCGCCTTCCTTTCCTTCATTGCAATCTCTCCCTCTCTTTATTTTTACTTAGGGGACTTGATTCCTCTCCTCTCCCTGCCTGCATACATACAGTATGTCTGGATTGTTGAGAATGTGGGATTCTCTTTCACACAAAAACTATAAGCGAACATATTTAGGATAGGTTAAGAACTGTGTGTCTCTGTGCCTCATAGCGACTGTGCATAAAGAGGATCATGGGCAATATTTAAGCTTAACGGTTAAAGCCAACTGCTTGCCGGAAGCTGTAAATCCCATGTACAACACTGTCATCTGGACATTTTAGTGATTTGAATTTGAGGGATAATGTTGTAAGTAAAGCCAAATTCCTCATGAGAAAAAAACCTGCATCAAAGAATCTGTATTTTATTCATTGTTAGAATGACTTCTATTCATTGAGAATGACCATTAATTGTGAATTATGACTACTAGAGTGGGTTGGGAGTTTGATTCAAAATGCCTTTCTTGTCATCGCACAGATGTACAGCGAAATTTACAGAAAACTCCTCTCAGTTTACCAAAGAAAGAGAGTACAAGATAGCACAAAAAAATATATATTTAAGGAGACCAACCAAACTTAATTGCACAATTCCCACAGGTGAGAGTTCAGTTATTTTATAGGACATGGATAAAAACTGTTCAGGAGTCTGGAGATGTATGTTATAATATACCTTTAGTTTAGTGCAGCGATTCACAACCCCCGGGTCCTGGACACTGGCTATGTATCTGATGGACAGCGCTATGCTATATAGATGGAAAAGCGGGTACGACCCAAGACTGAGCCCTGAGGCACCACTTTATTAATGACAAATGGCTCAGACAGGATGTTCTCTGTCTTGACCTGTTGAATCCGGTTAGTCAGGCAGCTGGCAAACCAGTTGCAACAGGTGAGGGATACACCAATGCTGGGGAGCCTACCCAAAAGGGTCATGTGTTCAACTGAATCAAACGCCTTGGCTAGGTCTATAAAGCTGGCAATACAGACTTGCTTGTTGTCCAAATCAATAATGATGTCGTCAAAGACCATAAGCGTGGCTGTGATGCATCCGTGGCCAGAACGACACCCAGATTGAAGATCAGACAGAATGTGATTTGTGTTCATACAAAACCTCAGAAAATGAAAATGGTTTAAAAGAAGAGCCAGTGGGTATGGAGGGGGAGGGCAAAGAACAAGCTCAGCCAAGTCATTAGAAAACCAAAGACTAAGGCGATTCTTAATCTGGTATCTTTTCAGTGGGGCTTGTTTATTTATAATGACGCTAAGTATTCTTAAGTAAGACCAAGCATCCTCAATAGAGGTGAATAAGTTGAGTCTCTCCCAGTCTGCGGCAGCAGTGTCATTGAGAAAGGCCTGCATGTCAACTACTGGGGGGCGTTTGACTGAAAAGCCCGAACGAACGCAACCAATGGCACAATGGTCGGCTAGGCTATCGCTGAAGATCCCAGAATGGTAGCTAGAAGGATTATTGGTTAGAATAATGTTGATCAGTGTAGAGTGTAGATCTAGGGTTGTGTAGAGTGATTTCAATTATGAGTTGAGTGAGGTTTAAAGCATCAAATTGTTGAGTAACAGTAGCAGGGGGGTTTAGCATATTCCAGTTCAAATCACCCATGAGGATGAATTCAGAGGAGATGAATGGGACTAGAAGCTGACAGAGAGTTGTTGTGTGTCAGCTGGGGCATCAGGTTTCTGTATCAGACAGCAACAGAGAGGGAGAAGTGTGAAGACAGTTGTAGCTTGAGCGCCAATAATCTAAATTGCTTGGGAACAGACTTGGATAGAGCTACAGTGCAGTTGAGATGATCTTTAACATAAGCGAATAACTGGTCATGGACACGAGCTAGCTTGTCATGCTCTGATGCTCCTCGTATATAGTCTGCAGGTTGGCTCCCGAACTGCACAGCTGCGGTCCAATTTGAAACAGTATGTCGCACCTCCTTGACGTCACATCCTGGCGCTAAGGTGCTGGGAAGTGCAGTCACTAACATAACACTCACAAACATAGCTACAGCATGTCAACAATCAGCTCTAGTAAACAAAAGAATACAAACAGGAAAGGACGGCTTTGTATCGTTGATTTTCTGTCTGGAAGTAACATTTCCTGTGCATTTATTTCTGTGGGTGTTTACTGGCAAAAGTTTTGTTTTGTGTTTAGTTTGAGTTGGAAAATGTATGCGTTACACTATATCATGAAGTAGCTGCTGTAATATGTTTTAATTTTATTTAAAAAAAAAATGCATTTGTAATTCCATGTGAGATGGTCCATTTTGTGGCAAGACACGTAAATACAGTAAATAAAAGTCATTCATTCATACAGAGGTAGGCTGTAAAATTGTATGTTGGAAGTATGTTATTGGTATTATCCCCTTTTTATGTTATCTGCCTCATTCTTCTTCTATCCCTCTGTCTCATCTCACTACCCCCCCCCCCCCCCATATATATATTCTGTATATACAGTATATATACACATTACAGTCTCCCTGCCATCCTCTGTGTGCATGTGTGGTGGTGAGAGTGCTAATGGGCAGCAGAAGGAGCTTAAAGGACAATGGAATCCAACAGTCAGAGTGGGAGACAGGAGCTTAACAGAGGAAAGAGACTAAATGGAAAACAGCATTGAAATTTACAGGACAGTATTCACCACACTGTGACTCCACACTTTAAACAAAGACCTTCATCCAGCAGTGATCTATTTTTGCATCATATTATCTTAGCTTACATCAACAACAATGAGTCCTGAGGGATTCATTTACATTGACATTTTAAAATAGGATTTTCCACACATTCTCACTGTTACAATACTGCAGGGTAGTAATGGTGAAATACAGTAAGACTAAAAGTTGGCATTGTACATCTCTCAATAACAATGGTGACAAGTCGTTGTCATTTGTGATTTGTATTTGTCCCCCCAGTAAAAACATAAGAGGACGAACAATTTGACAAACTTCTAGACCACCACTCATAGACACAGCAATGCCTCTCGTATATTAGAAGTGCATGATAATTGATTAAGAGGCCTATTTGTCTGCTGTGGATATCACATCATTTTCTTCTCCTTTATTCTGATTAAACTGAGACGCTGGTCATTAGCCCTGCTTGACAGACACACTCAATGTAAACAGTAACTTTTGAACAATGTTTAGATTATCAAAGTTTACCAGCAGAGAAGCTTGGGTTGTGTTCCGAATCGCATACTTTCTACTATATAGTATGTAGAAAAAAGATTTAGGATGTCCCGATTCTTGTGGCCAGATTTAGCATGGTTAGAAGTACCCGGATGTCCTACTTCATGTGGCCAAGATTGTTAGTGTTGAAAAGTGCATCCTATTTGGGCGATTCTGACCCACAATCCAGTGCGCATGTGAAGTGACGTAACATCGACGAAGCCTCCATATGAAAACAAACGGGGATGCGACGGATATAAAAGCAAGAGGCAAGATCAAGGCGCAATGTTATGATGAAATAAGAGAGAAAAGTATGTCCCAATAGTATGCCTACTGCATCCTAACTAGATTCTTTTTATCGTCGGATGTAGTATGTAGAATAGAAAAAAGAAAGAGTATGCGATTCGGAACGCAACCTTGGTGTTACTTTTGATCCTGTCCTTTCTTTTTTTCAGCACCTTAAAGAAATCACCCAGATTGCCTTTTCCCACTTATGCAACATAGCTGAAATGAGGTCCTTTCTATCCGCACTAATGCAGAGAGATCATAATTCATGCCTTGGTTTCATCCAGAGTTAATTATATTGACATGTTGTTGCACTTCATGAACTAATCTGCCCCACACTACACTATATACACTGGACAAATTGAATTGAATTGAATTGAATTGAATTGAATTGAATTGAATTGAATTGAATTGAATTGAATTGAATTGAATTGAATTGAATTGAATTGAATTTAGAAAAATAAAAAGCATATTACATATGTTCCGTTGATCTGCCTGAAATGGAGTTGGAAGAAATATAACACTCATTTAATCCTACTCCCTTTACACAGCTGAATAATTAATATTGATTAAATCAACTTCATGTATTCCTTTTGTTATACTCTCTTTATATACACAACATCTACCTACAGTATATACAATTTGCTATACTATATTTATACATTTAAAACATCTCTCTATATATAATAGGTGTACACACCTGTGTATACAAACCTTGCAAACCAATTTTTTTCTCTTTTTCTTAAAGCCCTCCCTCATCCCTGTATCTTTTGAAAATCATTGCTTTGTACCTTTTTTAAACTGGATCATGTTTGGACATTGCTTTATCTCCATGCTCATACGATTCCACAGTTTCACACCACCAATTGAAATGCATTGACTTTTTAAAGTCGTGCGAACAGCTAGCATCTTAAAATGTAACTTTTCCCTCAAATTATAAAAGTTAAATTTGAACAATTCTTCACATAATCACTTTAATCTTCCACATTTTACAGTGGACATGTAACACCTGTGATATCCCAATGTGTACGTTTTCTGCCATCCATTCTTCTCTGAATCCAGGATTTTAGTAGACAGCGTGTTATGCTGTTCAGATTGTATAGCCCACTGAGGAAAGTATTAATTTGGGATATTGGGCCACAAGACTATTAGAATTTTTTTATAAATTGACTTTCCTATTGTCCTCAATAACATAGTTTTTTGGGCTCATGCAGGCAGAATAATTCCCTTTGTTCTGTGACCTCCTACTGCATACAACGCTGACTGTTCAATGGAAAGAGCCTCCCTTATGAAGGTATATGAGCAAGAACTACAAATTTGAATGATTTTAATATTTTTACAAATAATGGATTTTTAATTGAAAGAGTCACAGAGTACAAATATCTTGGCATCTGGTTAGATGATAAACTCACTTTTAATTTTCATATAAAAAATCTTGTTCGTCGACTACGACAAAAAATTGGCTATTTTTATAGGAACAAAACCACCTTCCCTTTATTTAGTAGGAAAAGGATTATTGAAGCAGTTTTCATGTCTGTCCTTGATTACGGTGATGTGGTTTACCGGCATGCATCACATTCATGTCTTAAACTCCTGGACTCTGTTTTTCACTCTGCTTTAAGGTTCATCACAGGAGATGCTTATGACACACACCATTGTCTTTTATATGAAAAGGTTGGGTGGTCCTCCCTTAAAGAGAGACGTGACGCACATTGGCATATTTTAATTTACAAAGCCTTGACCGGGAAGCTTCCTCGTTACTTAACTGAATTGCTGCAAATCTCAGATGGGCTTTATCAGACCCGCTCCACTGACATGCTTATGCTGTATGTCCCACAAGCCCGGTCTGAGCTGGGAAAGACAGCTTTTAGCTTCAGTGCCCCTGACTCCTGGAACAACTTACAGCAACAAATTAAACTAAATAACTTCATATCCTTTAACCAATTTAAACAAACTATTTTAAATCTGCCAAACTCTACCTGTAACTGTTTTAATTAGGCTATATTGTACTCTCACCCATTTAATTTTAATTGCTACCACTTAATTTCACCACTGTGTAAATGTTTCAATTGTTTTTCTCTTCACCTGTTGTTGTGTATTTGATGTATTTGCGTTGAATATTGTTAATGTATTGTTGTTTTTCCTTTGAATTTGTTTGAACTCGACGTCATTGAAAATGAGGGTCACCCCTCAATTGGTCTCTCGAGGATAAATAAAAGTTAAATGAAAATGAAAATGAAAATGAAATATGTGGTGCATAAGTCTTTGTGCAACCAGCAGCTAATGGCGTTTTTCCACTGGTACGGTTGGCTGCTGACATCTCAAATACATCCAAGAAACCCATAGCCTATTTAAAATTATTAATAATATTCAACGCAAAATACAGTGTGTCAAAAACGCCAAAATAGTTCCATGGAAAGCTATCATAACGTTTACAACCAAATGTACCAAAAACGAGCGCTTTAGTTTAATTCCATTCCAATGTTAGAATTAGGCCCCTCTCAGGGTGGCGGGTAATTTTGAATTCATGTTTAAGTAGGCAAATAGTTGAGCAATGGTAGCCTACATTCAGTGGTCAAATACATTCATACATTCGCACCACAGTGCTGCACATTAATCGAACCGATCCACGCAGAGTCAAGCTGAGCCAGCACATGCAATGGGAAAACGCCATACGTCAGCTAGCTTTTTAATTGGTCTTTTAGTTTGTGTATGGTATCACGGGGCCTGATGGCTCAAAGCTTATTGTTATTTTAATCATTCCAACATCCATGTTTTCCATTCTTGTTCTATGTGAGCACTATTGAAACTGTGTGGCTCTTAAGCAATGATAGAGAAAAAAGTGTCCTCTCCAATGGATCTACAGTATATCCTGCCTCAACTGCTCCTTCCTCCATCTATTTATCCTTTTTCTTCCATAACTTATCCCTTTTTGATTTATCTTCATTCGTCTGTACTACATACTTTTCCATATTTCTCTCTTTCTTCTTTTCCTCTCCAGAGTCAATCCCCTGCTGGATAAACCGTGGCTGTAATCTGCACTCATCTGTCATTGTTTCTGGATGGAACATTTGATGCCAGATTATCTCCTGTCGTGACCTGACCACCGGAGGATGAGGCACAACAATACACCCACTCATACACAGATGGACAGACACACACACACACGCACACACACACACACACACACACACACACACACACACACACACACACACACACACACACACACACACACACACACACACACACACACACACGTATATATAGATATCTGTACATGGAATTATACTCTAAACTGTTATTGTCATTGCTTGTGCTGTTTGCTTTCTTAATTTAGATTATTGGTTATTGACTTCAGTGTACCGTTTTAATCAACTTGCCTAAGTGAATAAATCCTTCCTTTTTGATTTTAAGAAGCAGTGTGTGTGATATTTGTGTCTTGTATTTCCCTAATTGCTGGTAAATAAGGTCCATGCTTGAATTCACTCCTTTATTATCTTAAATGTACATTGTAACCAACAGTAAATCCCTTTTACGCTGAGACTTTTTTTCTGATTTGGTTTTAGAGTTCCCTTTTTCAAAGGGTGGTACCCCGTAGGTATTACTTGATTAATTTGATTAGCTAGACTAATTTAGTTAAGAATGAATGAATTCATTCATTCATTAATATTATAATTTCATCAAAATTAATAATAATCTTGACTTTGACCAAATCTACCCCTTATGAATTCCCAACAATTATAAATAAAAGCTGTTAATGTAATAACTTGCCAATAAAGAAATAACATTTCTGAACCAATAACGTAATTACTTTTTACCCATAATGTAACAAGTTCTTACATTATTGGCTGGTTGCAATAGTAAGTGTCATGGAAGTGGGATTCTTCATAGAATAATTATTGGTCAGGTTGTTATCTGCTGTTATTAAATTGCCTGCTACAATGCAAAGCGGAGAATACAGGTAGACCTAGGGAACACCTACAAACCACAGCCAAACCAACCTGGCTGTGTTCAGTGTGTCATCAGAATGGTGTGAGTGAGAGTCTCATGTCTTCTACACTGCCATTCAATTATGATCCATCTGTGTAACTGAAACAGCTGTTCTAATGCAGATTATCCCCAAAGGTTGTTAGTTAAAGAGGCTATGAGGAACTTTCAGTTTATTTTGATTCCCTTTGGACAAAAGTAGTAGTGTTTTTATGACACCAGCTCATGTTCCTGGGTGAATCGGACCCAGACAAAGGCATTAAGAAAGACGATATAAGAAAAGTATTATTTAAACCAATGGTCACTTCTGTTGTTAAATTAAATTTATGATCACCAGAGGAAAATTTAGACTGTTTCAGAAATATTTAAAAGTTCCTCGTAGCTTCTTTAAACTCCAAACTGTAATTGTTGTGATTATGAACAGGTGAACAATCAACCTCAACCCATTTCATTTGGGAGGAAGTATAAAGACGGAGGAAGAGAAGAACAAGACAAAAGAGGAGGAGGAAGGAGAGAGAAACCTGTTAACAAGGGAGAGAGAGGAAGAGAGGGAGAGATACTGTATATAGAGCTTATGACAGAAATAACACAAACAGGAAGTTGGTGTCAACGGCAGAAGAAAACCACATCCCTGCACTCAGTAACCACCTTTGCTCTCATGCTTCTCCTCTCCTCCTCTTTCTCCTTCTCTGTCTGTCTCTCTGTCTGTCTGTCTGTCTGCCTGCCCCAGAATCGACAACATTTTCCATTCACCTACTTCAGAGATGACAAATCCGGTCAAAGACAATTGACGTCATTTTACTGTAAATGTTATATTAATGTATCAAAAATCACAAACGGTCAACAAAGTAAACAAAAGTCATTATGTAACAATGTCAGTGAATTAGCTGATGGTAAGTCAATTCTCTCAGACAGTGTTTTATGGAGTTTTTTTCTGATTGAAGGATCATTGTAAGATTCTGGAATCTGTAAGCTGTAAGATAATCACTTTGTGAGTCACAGTGTGTCGAAGGGGGAAAGTGTTAAGCCTAGCTTAGTACAAAGACTTGAAGAAGGGATAACCTGCTAGTCTCGGCAAACATTACAAAAAAATTCAACTTCTATAAATAGTAAACCTAGGTAACTTACAATTTGGAGCGTGTTAGCAAATGTAGCTCAAATGTGGCTACACCAGTCAAGGCATATATACAGTAGATGCTGCGTGAAGTCACTGCAGCCAGCAGTTATTTGAGAAGTAGATCCAATGCTAAGAGCTTAAAGCAGAATGTACTAGCCCAATGTACAATTAAGGCAAATAAATGTAAAAAGTACTGTCAAGTTTAGTAAAAACATCTCATGTTAATATTACTTCAGTCAGGGTGATTATAACATGTTCCGGTTTCATTTCTTCGGTTGCTGCTGCTGCTAAATTGAGTTACGATACGACAAAACAATACATTGATGGTTGTGAATGAACAAAATTGGACATTATTAATTAACAAAAATTACAACAACAAAAAATAATCTAGCAAGTCAATTCTCCTTTGAGAAAATATGAATCTTCTGCTTCTTGTATGCATGATGTATATCAAAGATTCATTATATCTTTTACACAATCTTGAATAATGTCTCCATAAGTAATTCCTCAACAAGCTGGGTTAGTTCTGAACAATCCAGAAAAATGACACATGAAAACATATGACCAGCGCCTCATATAGAGAATGATGATGCAGATGAAGATGATGGAGGAGGGGGAAAAGTTGCATCATAGGTTGTAGTCACTGTTCCTGTTGGATGAAGGCTCTCTGCTGTCATACACTGCCAGTCGCTCCAGAGCTGATTTGACAACACACACAAACACACACACACACACACACACACACACACACACACACACACACATACAGAGAGAGAGAGTGAGAGAAAGAGAGAGCACAGCCATGTTTTAAACCTCTAGAGTAAATGCTGGAGGAACAGTGAACAGACTACAGATGATTGACGAACCTGAAGACATTTGTTAGAAACATAACCAATGCAGATGCTTCCTAACAGGTGCAACTACATGGTACTAAGCTGTTAACATCCAGTATTGCTCTATGGCATGTATTTAAGTCAGGTCCAATTGATTCTGATTCTGTATTAAGATGGACAAAGGTTGAAGATCTAAATGACTTTGAAAGAGGGTTCATTGCTGGGTCATGGATGGCAGGAGCTTCAGTCACAAAGCCTTGTTTAGTGGTTAATGTTTCAAAAGGAACAGTGACTAAAGTGACATCTCCATTTAAATCTATGGGACAGAGCATGGACGTAATGGCGAAAAGTCTCTATACAGTAAATAGAATATCAATGCGCATGCTTGGCTCATTCATAAGCATCTATACCGTGCTGAAGCTCACCTCTTCCAACCGTGCCAGGTCCAGTGTACCTTGCTGGAGTACAGTACGGAGCACTAACACTGGTCAAACAAGCTAGAGGTTAGCCGTCAATGGTGCATATCCCTAGTGTAGGGGCAACCCAAGAGAACACAGAGGTCTGAATGTGTGAGTCTACAGTGAGGGGATCCAGTGTCTGTGTTCTGCTGTGAGGAGCAGGGTACTGAAGTGCTTTGGTTCACATGTACAATCAGAGGGAGGAGTCACAACAAATCAATAGCTGCCCTGCGTTCCAATCCACATACTATCTACTATTTAGTATGGTAGAAAAAGATTTATGATGTTCCCATTCTTATGGTCAGATTTAGAATGCTTAAAAATACTCGGGTGACTACTGCATCCGACTGAGATTTTTAGTGTTGAAATCATCATGCTATTTGGGGTGATTCCTACAATCCAGTGCACCCCAGAAGTGACATCACATCGACGGAGCCTCCATATGAAAACAACCAGGGATGCAACGGATTATGGAACTAAGCAAGAGGAGAGTTCAAGGCGCAATGTTAAGATGAAATAAATAAGTTAAAGTATGTCCTAATTGTATTCCTACTTCATGCTAAGTATACTCGTTTATGATCAGCTGTAGTATGTAGAATAGAAAGAAAGATTACGAGACAGGGAAAGTTGTTCTGAGTGATCAACCTTATCCTGTCAAACATTTATGTCATGATGTATAGAATAAAATGGGTCACTAAATGGTCTGATGAGTATACAAATGATATGAGTCATATGCTTTGGCCTTCACAGTCACCAGATCTCAACCTAATCTAACCCCTTTGGGAAATGTTGGACCAAGGTGAGAGAGCACTCTAAAGACCAGCATCAATAGAACACATTCTAATGTGTGTGTCTGTGTGTGTTTACCGGGGTAGGACATCCTCTTCTCTTCGTCATTGTTTTTAACAGTTTTCCCTCTGTGGTAGGACACTGATACAGAGACATAAACAGATCACAGACAATAACAATAAAAAATATATAACTGACTTTATTCTATATTGTTCTTACTGGCAACAACTTTCCTAAGCCGACTCAAAAAAACAATGTGTGAGTCCTTCTCTGGATACTTTCTGGCTCCTCTACCGCAATTGTCTTTCAAGGATGTGTGTGTGTGTGTGTGTGTGTGTGTGTGTGTGTGTGTGTGTGTGTGTGTGTGTGTGTGTGTGTGTGCGTGCGTGTGGTTGTGTGCGTGTGTGTGTGTGTGTGTGTGTGTGTGTGTGTGTGTGTGTGTGTGTGTGTGTGTGTGTGTGTGTGTGTGTGACTCACCGCTGTGACTCTGTGTAGGTCCAATCCAGCGATTCTGTCTTCGGTTTGATACTGAAAAACAGCATAAATAATGCAGGGATTAAAAACCATCAGCCGGACTTTCTCTTAATCTGAAAGTTGAAGTCATAAAACATTGGACATAAGGGGGCTCTGTTTCTGTCGGACATAGGATGACCTCGAGTATTTTGTATTTAATTGAATTGATGTAAATATGATGTGTTACATGTTGCAAAGACTATTACAGTTTGTATTTGTACTGCTCACTTGAAAATGTTCTAATCCGCCAACAAAATGAAGAACTACAGAAGGTCACTGAATTAGAGTTCCTGGGAGTTACTTTAGATCTACAACTTAAACTTTGATAAACACATAAAGAATACTTCAAAATCAGTACAAACCAACTCAAGCAGCACAGTTGTTTATGCAAGCTATGATTTTTTCACAGATTTCTTTTTGTATGACAGTATGGTCTCAAGCATCTCCATCCACAACTAGACTTATCTCATCTTTATATAACCAGGCTCTGAAAATAATGGATGAAAAGCCTGTGCGTTGGTCAACTTTTTTTTTTTTCTCAATTATTTTTAGCTTACTTCCGTTGCTTACAGGTTATACTGTTTTGTAATGTGATGATATAGTACCGTCTGTGTGTTGCTGTTTGTGTCTTATATTGTATTATGTATTGTACTATGGTTTTAATATGTTGTTCACACATATGTTGATTAAGTTGCCCAAATAGGGACAAGGGTTGTAAATTAGCGAAAGCTATAAACTGCCTGTGCAGGACATCAGTACATTCTTTGTAATGTAACTATGTAAAACTGCATCATCCCTATACAAAAAAAAATGGAAATAAAAAAATGTAAAAAATGTAAACTCCTTTCTCTCAGTGATAGGTTTCTACATGTACACAACCTTTCTGTTTTTTTATACATTTTCTTTTTTTTAAGCTTTTGTTGTTGAAGTTGTTACATTGGACATAAGTTTTCCAAAAAAACAAATGTGTCCTGTCATCCTTATATCTATTCTATTCTATTCTATTCTATTCTATTCTATTCTATTCTATTCTATTCTATTCTATTCTATTCTATTCTATTCTATTCTATTCTTTCTTGGACACATAATCTTTAATCTGACAAATCATAACTGAAAATATCTTGGTTTTTAGGTCAGTCATAACAGATTGTATGGTAAATCTATTGTGTGTGTGTGTGTGTGTGTGTGTGTGTGTGTGTGTGTGTGTGTGTGTGTGTGTGTGTGTGTGTGTGTGTGTGTGTGTGTGTGTGTGTGTGTGTGTGTGTGTGTGTGTGTGTGTGTGTGTGTGAGGCGGTGTGTGTGTGAGGGGGTGTGTGTACTCACGTCTCGTCTGCAGGGCTTTAACAGTGGGTCTGGTAAAGCGCATCATTAAGAGGACCAGCAGCACACAGCAGAGCAACGCTGTCACCACTTTGTAGGCCTGCAGCTCACCCTGTTTATCTGGCACTACTGCAGCAGGATCAACACACACACACACACACAAGCACACACAGGCAGGCAGGCAGGCAGGCACGCGCACACGCACGCACACACACACACACACACACACACACACACACACACACACACACACACAATAGATTTAGCATACAATCTGTTATGACCAGTTTACCTAGGTCACTTATGGGGTATTTACATAGATTTACATTCATTTAATTTCCTGGAGACTGACTTACCCTAACCTTGCGTATAACCCACTTTCATGACATGCTTTTAATGGTGTTACAAAACCACACAAAAGACAGTTTTTACAATGAATTTACTGAAATTATACCAGCTGAAATTGCTGTGTTGTTCTCTTTTATATTGGCCCATTTTAGCTGAACATTGAGTCATATACTAAAGAAATCGTGAATAGCTAGTCTTTAAATCATTTACCAAAAAGCGTTAGCTGATTTCACCAGATGTTACCTTTACTCTTTAAGCCCTCAAGTTCAGACTTTGAAAATAGTATCACTTTAGTATCGGTCGCAATACTCAAACTAGCACAGACAAAACTCCTATCTAATTTAAAGTTTATTTATTATAGCTAGCAAAGCAGATTAACAGTGGCACTGCTGCACACTTCACTATGCTAAAATCAAAGTGTGTCTTTAGATAGCAGCACATATCCTGTGGTTATACTGCATCATTTTACACTAAAAGTTGCTCAGGATGGGGGCGCTCGTGGTGTAGTGGTAAGAGCGCCCCCCTAGCAGCATCAGACACAGGTTTGAATCCGACCCGGGTCAGTTCTCTGCATGTCCTCCCCTCTTTGCCCCATTTCATCTCCTTCTCTCCAAATCTGTCTAATAAAGTGAAAATGCCCCCCCCCCAAAAAAAAAAGAAAAGAAAAAGTTGCTCAGGATAAAAATTTCAAACTGCAAGACGACATGACATGAGCTCACCTACGCTACACACACACATCCACAGACAATGAAACCCATGCAGTAGACTTACTTGTGCAGTGAATCTCTAATGCCACAACGATTCTGCGTTCCACTTCCCCAGTCTCTGAGATTTTGACGTTTTCTACGCTCAGCGAGTTTCCACAACCTATTTTGTCCTTACACACATTTTTCAAAAGACTCTGGACCTTTGCCGGACTGCTGTCACAGACAGGCGAGGCGCTGTTGGACTGATTGTGGATCAGCTGAACTTCTCCTCCACATGAGCTGCTCCATGAGACTGTGAGAAGAGCCAGGAATGGAGCAGGGCGGCTGGGGCCAGGGGGGACAGTATCAGGGCAGGAGCAGCCCATACTGTTGGTTGAGGCGTGGACCGATGTTTGTGTGACGTTTGGCTCAGGTGTTGTTTGGTCTGTTGTTTGGTTTGATGCTGGAAGACAGTTTACCATGTTATTTCTTTTTATAAAGCAAAATATGACCAATAAACACTTTTTTTGTATAGCACCTTTAAAAACAGTAGTTTACAAAGTGGTTTGACAGAGGAAACAAAGGCACACATAAATCGAATACACAGTACATTTTGAAGTGTTAAAATAACACTAAAAGAGTTCAATTTAACACCATTTCCGAGTGTATTTGGTCCCACTCAGAATTGGAGTTAAATTAACTCTCTTCAAAGTGTTACAATTTTAGAGTTAAATTAACTCAAAATAGAGTTAAAAATACACTGTATAGTGTTATTTAAAGCCTTATAGAGTACTTTCTACACCCCGTTTTTAACTACCGAAATTGACACCAACACTAGGAGGCATTCTACTCCAGCTGTTGTTATATTAACTCAGATAGAGTTAATGGAGTTTGACACTGCATATTTAACACTGGGGAATTTACTGTGTACACACATATACCGTTTAAATACAACAAATCAATACACACACCTATATACACATCGTTGTAATAGTGAAAAAGGGAAAGTGGAGCAGCTTTTAAGTTTAAGTTTAGGTGTTCCATTTAAAGGACAAAAGAAAAATTATTAAATGAATTATAACATTAAAAGGTGCTAGGGAAAAATACAATGAGAAAACCCATAAAAACACAAGATCTAACAAAATCCTTAGAGGAGTAACACCCTGTTCTGGTTCATTCATCACCGATCCACTGATACTAAACTGATCTGAACTTGACAAAAATATTTTGGACTTCGCTCTTGTTGTTGGTTGTGACTCAATCTCTCGTACACTCTCCTGCTGCCACCAAATACAGACCAATGTAATTAATGTGCATCTGTTAATAGTCCTTAACAAAATTCAACATATAGTCCTGTTTGAGACCTGTGGCCAGCTGTTAAGGAAATGATTGAGCCTTTGTTGTACACTAGTATTTTGGGAAAGAGACTTCAGTCCGAAACAGACACAGATGTGATCGACCTACATGATGTCTAATATAGGGCTAATCTTGAATCTTGATGTATTTCCTTTGTTTTTACTATCTCTTAAATACAATTTCTGTCTAAATGGTAAATGGACTTGACTTATATAGCGCTTTTTAGCCGATTTCCTCAGCCCCAAAGCGCTTTACATATCTTACCACATTCACCAATTCATACACACACACTCATACACCGATGGCAGTATTCATTATGTATTTCATGCCCCTGTAAAGCACTTTGAATGGCCTTGTGTCTCAATTGTGCTATATTAATAAACTTGCCATGCCTTTGTTAATAATGAAACAATATTTGAATGTTTGTGTTTTGTTTTTGTTTTATTTAAAAATTACGTCTTCAGAAGGCTTAGAGCTGGTTTGAACCATGATCCCAGCTGCATGGCCCTGTCCTGTCCTCTGTCTCTGACATTCAGTCATCTACAATATAGATTTGATGAGAAGCATACTGGCCCTGTTCTACAAATAATAATTAAAAAAAAATAAAACACATTCAGCCTTCTGCGAGGGCTTGGAGCAAAAGGAGCGTAAGTGACATATTTTGCGAAAATGACTTTTATATATCATTTTAAAGGTCTTGATAAGTTCTATCAAATGGTAAAAGAATAACGTCACTAAACATTTTACTTTTTGAAATAAAGGCTGAAAACATAAAGGCGTAAGTGAAAACCTTCAGTTGAGTTTGGAGCAAAAAAGGTGTAAGTGCACCAGACTTGGCGCACAAAAGGTGTAAGTGCATCATAAATAGGCTCAAGAGCTGACAATAATGGAGGGATTGCAGAAAAGACCATCATTTATACTACGGAAAAAGTGTTTTTGAATATGTTTGGAGAATTTGACATACCCACATATGATGGAGAAAATATGGACACTAAAATAAACACTTTATTTATTTATTTATTTATTTTAATATTTTTTATTTTATTTAACTTTTTTTCTAAAATATGAATTCCTTGAAGCCTAATCTCTATTAAAGTAGAGATTGCTTCGATATGCTGTTTTTATTAGATATTTAGGATCAATAAAAAGTTTGTTTTTGCTCTCCTGTAAAATTCTGAAAATGTCACTTACGCCCTTTTCGCACCAAGCCCTCGTCTGTTAAACCAAATCATGATGTTACATTGCAATCAGCTAAGGATACGGATACGCTCTCCCCGTAGACGACCAGTGCAATATTGATTTGTACCATTTCATCAGCAAAACTACTTTTTCCCGTCTAGTAAACCTGGGCACAGCTCTGTCAGTTTTTCAGATGTGATTTTTTTTGACACTGTGAATACCACAAATGATTCAGCCCCGCTGTGATGGGGCGGCTGCACTGTTTTCAGCTACATGAATTTCAAAGCAAACAGAAGTGAAACTTTCTGCATGGCTAGATACAGTACTATGGATGTACGGAAGAGTATAAAGGAGAGAAAAACGAGAGAGGGGGAAGTTGTTTTTTCATTGTGCGCTTCTAGAAAAAAGGCAAAATGTTGAGAATAAAGTGGAAATAACACTTTGGGGATGGAGACGAAGTTGAGCTAAAACTAGATAGGTAGAGACTGCGGTAAAGTTGGAAAGATGTTGACAGATTCAAACGTCCGGGATCAATAAGTCATACAGTAGGTAAATCGGTAGCCTATTAGAACACAAACAATATATCTTTGCTCCAACCTCATTTAGACTATAAAAATAATACATTCTTAGAAATTTAAATATGTATATATACAACATATGAAATGATCAACAAACCAGAAATGTATTCTAAAGTCTAGTAGAAAAAGCAAAAGTGCAACAAATCTTTCATTGTCAAATGTCCTTTCAATATGTCGGAGCGGTAGGCTACATGTTCTCCGCACATGTAGAAAAAAGACTTGCACGTCGGAGATGCTTAACCTGTAAATTTATTGACAACTTTCAAATTATAGGGGGGGAGGGATGCTATCTTACTACCTTATTATACAAATAATTCATCTAAAACCTACTTGACTTCAGAAACCAATATCAAAATCTCCGTTTTGCAAGTGATAATCCTACATAAAAAATGTATTATTAAATTAATTAAAAAAATATATATATACAGTAGGCCTATACAGTTTATATAATTATTCACACTTTAAATGTTTACATGTAAATGTTCCATTCCCGGAATTTAATGCAACTGCCTCCAGATCAGACGGCCGTCTCCTTACAGCTCAGGAGCTCCACAGCAACACGCTTTTCTTTTTTACAACATTGACATTAACTTGATTGTTTTTTCACTGTGATTCTTTACATATTTGCTGAGTCAGGCTCAATATTAATTTCAGAAGATTGCTTTTGAAAGACTGATTTCATGTATTTATGTGTACATACTGTATCTATGTGTGTGTGTGTGTGTGTGTGTGTGTGTGTGTGTGTGTGTGTGTGTGTGTGTGTGTGTGTGTGTGTGTGTGTGTGTGTGTGTGTGTCACTTCACAGGTATATAAAGTCGTGTGGCACACGCACACAGGAGCGTTGAGTAACGTTGTCAAGTTTGTCTTTTGACCTGCTCCCCTTTACTACCAGTGTTTGAGCTAAGCTAACCTGGATGAGCGACCTTTGCCCATTTCTATATCAAAAATGCACGCACAGTTACAGGAACGGTTTATGTCGCCTTTTCTTAAAATATTTAAAAATGTGTAACTATTTCTTAAATGAGACCATTCCAACCTGTTAAATATTTCATGTAGTAATCCAATTAATGCTGTCTTATTTCAAGAAGTAACCATTTATAATACTGGAAGTCTGTTTATACCAGAAACAGGTGGAATTATTTTGAACAGGCGATTAGGTTCTTACGAGACTTTTTAGACAAAAATTGTGATTTGGGAATTTTTCTTTCAACAGCCGTGCGATACAGCAGATTGCGATGCAGACATAAATTAGACCAAAATAAAATGTGCATGGCTTTGTTCAATACAAGCGTCCCAGTAGGTCACAACAGTGTGAGCCTGAAAACTGAGACAGTTACATGCAATTCAGCCATCATTCAAGTGATGTTCGTTTAGAACGAAAAGGCAAGTCATAAACTAAGAAAGATATTTGACTTAGTCCGCAGGAGATATTCTATTAATACTTAAAATGTCAAAAACTAGACTTTAAATCCCAATATAGAATCATGTCAGAGCTGTAGTTAATAATCATCTCAGAGCTGTAGTTTTTGCATTGTAGCCGTGCCTGTCTCCTTCTTTACGATATATTACAATATCTCAGTGGTTACCAATCATCAAACAAACTAAACTACTTTTCATTTAATAATTACCTAGTAAGTGATTATGACCTAACTTTATGTAAGTGTTTGATAGACAGGCTGGTGCATGAACATGGAGACCTTTATGCGAGCAATCGGGGGCATATGCAGGAGAACATATTGGTCATTTGAACTCTCATACAGTTTTTGTGGCATAAAAAGAAAATGTGATACTGCTGAATTCCTTCAAGTCACTTTAGGATGTCTTGCTGACACTAGTTTGTATGAGCAAGACACCACTACAGTGTATTAAAACCAGCCCAGGACAGCCAGGGACGGCCCGTGTTTCCAGCAGCTGAATAGTCAATCGACATATTCACCATTGGACAGAAAGGCATTGGTTCGACGGGCCGTTATCCTGAAAATCCACATCGTGGAGTGTTTTACCCTTAAAGGAATCGTTCAACATTTTAAATTTTTTGCATTTAGCCTCACTCTCCGGCTCAAGAAAAGGTGAAAGAAACCGTCCCTGTACCTGTACGTGCATTTTTTATATAGAAATGGGCAAAGGCTGTTCATCCAGGTTAGCTTAGCTCAAACACTGGTAGTCAAGGGGAGCAGGTCAAAATATAAACTTTACAACATCACTAAACGCTCCTGTGTGCTTGTTGGGACTTTATTTACCACGTTATGTTGTGCTCTATATTTTTGCACGCTATGTTATTTCAAAACCAAATACATACGTGACCGTCTGGGGTACTTCCTGGTTTCTTTCCAGTATGTATTTGATTCTATTCTATTCTCGCCTCTTCTTGAGTGTGAAAAGCTAGAAAATGAAAGATTTTGAAGTATTCCTTTAATATTAAATGTATTTTGACATGCAAACCATGTGGCTTTGTGTTTGAGCAAAACCCAATGTAATGGCCTTTCCATCCTATGGTGAATATGTCAGACTATTAAGGTATCCGAATAATGGGCCATAGGACTTATTGCATGGTGCTAGACAAGCAAGCAGGAAAGCTGGAACTCTAAGTCAGGCTTTAGACTTTATTATTGTCCCCAAGGGGAAATTCTTTTTCACGTCTCATTATGGATAGCACGCCGACAGATAATAACAGATGGACAAACACAACAAAATAACATGCAGACAGAATATGTAGACAGAGTGAGACAGAGTGATACTGGAGTATTTTTATCTTGGCCTTATCTTCATCACAATTTACTTCCAACTATGTTGCTAACTATCTGTGCTAAAATGTGTTATATACCTGTATTAAGCTATTAAGGAGACAATCATGATTGTTTGGTTAACAGCGACGTTAAAGCATTCCTTTTACAAAGTCACTTAGCTAAGTTGGTAAATATATGCAGCTGATGAAATAGTATTGTGTTGCGGTAAAAGGTCACACTTCAGAGTTTTCCTCTGCATTTCTGAACATTTGGCTGGGCCTATGAATGACCAAGTAAGAACACAATTCCCATGTTAATTAAAATGTATGAAAATGAATAGCCTATATGCTAAATCTATCATTCTGTACGATAAGCACACGCTAACCTCACTGTGTGCACAATGTAGCTTGGTGGAAAAGATGGTTTCAGAGGATGCTATGTGCTATTATTACTACATAGCGGTGTATGCTAACATTTCAAACAAAAAACACAGTATGTCTTTCAGCTGGATTTATGACCAACACCTTTTTAATGAGTAGTATATACAGTGAAGAGCCAAGCTCACTTACCTGAAATGTAGCTACATCTACTCTATTTCCAAAACGGAGCCACTATCAGTGAATACTATGTCACATAAGCTGTGTAGGCCAACAGGTGGAGACTTAGAACTAAATAGACCATTGACTAGTAGAACTGGGCCACACAAGGAAACATTACACTATAATCAACATGAAAGTCATCTTTAGCTATAGCATCCCTCAGTCTAGCTTAACACAAGTTTCGACACCCAGAACTGGCCATTCATCAGGTAGGCTACATTATTGATACAGACTGAAGCTGCTGTTGTGGTTTGACAATGTGACATGAGGAAAAAAACTCAGTCCAAACTGAAAAGTTGTCGGCCTACAATATACAATCCATTTGCCTCATATTGATCCGATTTGTTGTGTATTGGGTGAATCAAAATATGTTCAGCATTTTTCTTCCATATTGTGCTCAAGTTGTTGCAGCTAGTCCATCATTTGTAGCGTATGACTTTTCAGTTGAGATCAGTTCAGGCCTGATGTTCCATTATCTCAGTGGGCTAAAGCTAACATCATACCAAAGTTATGTATTTGTCCTTTTCTTCCTTTCTCATTATTCTGTACATCCCATAATCAATGTGCACTTACCAGCAGTCACTAGTAAAAGAGTTGCCATGGTCACAATAGTCCTGAGATCCATCACAACTATGAACAACAAGAGGAGAATTGAAAACACAAATCTGCCCAGGATGCCAACAACAGAAAAACTGATGAGAGAAGGAAATGTGCAGAGGTGTAAAACTCCCTCTCTCTCTCTCTCTCTCTCTCTCTCTCTCTCTCTCTCTCTCTCTCTCTCTCTCTCTCTCTCTCTCTCTCTCTCTCTCTCTCTCTCTCTCTCTCTACCTCCATACAGTGAATCACTTCTTCAGCGTGTGTTGCTGCTGCTTGTGCAAAGTGCAGATTTCCTCCCTTCAAAGCAGACAGGCAGAGAGGGGAGGGGGAGAAGAAGAAATGATGGGTAGATGATAAGAATGGAGGGAGGAGGAAGAGGTGAAGGGAAGAGTGACGTGACACTCACTCAACTAACTTAATGTTTTTCGCTCTGTGTGTGAGTCACCAGTTGATTTTTACAATTAAATAATGCTACGGACAAATACATTTAAAAGTTCAAAATAGGTTCATGTTAGAAGTAGTCCAGGTGGCGTTTCCTTGTTGAGAAGCATGTCCTTTATACCCAGGGGGCAAAACCCTTTTACAACAGACATGGGCTGTTGTAAAAGGTTGTTCACCAGAAATGATATCTAGGACCTTCAAGGATCACAACCTGGGTGGACAACCTGGTCAACTACCTGCTGGAAAGCTACAGGGGGCCGAAATAGAAAATCAGAACCATGGTTTAATGCGAGGGTAAAACATTTTTTTTTTTAACTTATAGATATCATCTTGAAACTTTGCCAGTTGATTACTGGCATTAACACAATGATTTTTTGTATTCAAGTTTTTTTTCCAAAATGTTTGAATATATATGCAAATTTGGCATATTTCACAAATTATGCACAAATTGGCACACCTTCAAAAACCAAAAATCTAGATATTGGATAAAGCCAGAGTTAAAATCTTAATTGCATTTTGATATTATATAAGTGTGTTAAGTTTGTACATAACAAACTTCCTCTGTGAGAAATGGTGTGATAATTCTGATTTTATAGTTTTTTTTTCATTACTCTGACCCAAAAATCTCAACTTCTAAATCACTTACATCAACTAAACTTTCCATAATCATTCTTAGCACTATTCTGAATGTTATTATAGAAGGATTTCTTATAAATCAAAAAATACTATGCACAGGTCCTAAAAATGCATTACGGCATGTTTTGAAGAAGAAAATGTCTCATAAATCAGACTATGAACAACATATGAAAAAATCCTTCTTCAATAACCTACAGAATAGTGCTAAGAATGATTATGGAAAACATAGTTGATGTAAGTGATTTAGTTGAGATTTCTGGGTCAGAGTAATGAAAAAAACTATCAAATCACGTTTATTTATACATCACACCATTTCTCACAGAGGAAGTTTGTTATGTAGAAACTTAACACACTTATATAAAGTCAAAATGCAATAAAGATTTAAACTCTTGCTTTAGCCAATATCTAGATTTTTGGCTTTTAAAGATATGCAAAATATCATTGTTTTAATGCCAGTAATCAACTGGCAAAGATTCATGATGATATTTATATGTTAAAACAATTAAATTTTACCCTTGCATTAAACCATGGTTCTGATTTTCTATTTCGGCCCCCTGTAGCTTTCCAGCAGGTAGTTGAGCAGGTTGTCCACCCAGGTTGTGATCGTTGAAGGTCCTAGATATCATTTCTGGTGAACAACCTTTTACAACAGCCCATGTCCAAAAAAATCACTTTGCCCACTAGGTATTAGGCGGGACGCTGCATGCAAAAACCTCATTCTTTCAAACAATGGTCAATTTTGAGATTTTTGCCTAATTTTCTTCCGTAACTCTTCTTTCATACTTGTGTAAATAAAAAGTCCACAATGTACAAGGATTTGTTGTGTTGTTAATTGTCTGATTAATGATACATTTGTCCCTGCATTTTTAAGGCCTGTACATAGTATTTTCTTACTTATAAAATTAAAAAGGGCTGTATCTAAAATCTGTTGTGTAAAAGCTTTGGACACTAATATGTTGTTAAAGTGAAATAAGGTTTGAACTCTGGCTGTACAAATACAAAGAATAATTGTTTTAATGTAAGTAATCCTGCAGTGTGTCTCATTAAAGTTCCATTTTGAATATCAGTATCAGCAGTATAACGCAGTCATGAAAATGATCGTTCACCCACAATTATTGGATTGTTGTTTAGTTATGTTCATATGGCTAATTTAAAGTGTGCTAAATGGTCAGGTTTGCTGTATAAGTGTATTATGAACTTCAAATGTTCAAATGTTTCATTTACAATTACCACCCAAGTGTATTTCTATAAAAAAAACACTTGTTGATTTAATGGTTGATTGTGCATTAGTTGGTAGGCTACTTTTATTTTTTGAGTGTCAAGATAATAATTACATGGCTCTCTTTTCTACGGCAGGAACAGTAATTTTTCATTGTATAGTATATACTATATATATAGATATATAGTATATATATATATATATATATCTATATATACTTTATGTTTTAAGTTTTAATCAATATGTTCTTTTGTGCTTTTATGCTGAATACAATTTAATAATAATAATAACAAAAAAGCTTATCTCTTTTGTATTCTATTGTATATGAGAATTTTTTTAAATGTACATACAGTTATGTAAAATGGGTAATATTTGACAATGAGGGTAGATTAATTAACTGTTAGTTAATTGCTTCGTTAATACTTATTGAGCATTATCTTACTGATAATGCTCAGTTATTAATGTTTAGTTAATGTTTCGATTACAACTTATTAGGGCTTAACTTACTGTTAATACTTAGTTATTAGCGGTTAGTTCATTCTTAGTTACGCATATACTATGCTAAGTTGATGCTTAGTTCATGTTGATTAAGCATTAACTAGTCATTAAAGCTACTACGAGTAAGTCGGCACGTTGGCGACACCTTTGAACAAAAGCGGTAGTATTATTACGACGCCAGCTGTCGTGAAGCTGTTTGCTTGCTCGTGCAGGGCTGCAAGATTCAAATAATCAGGAAGCAATATGGTGCGTGTCCGTGTGTGGACTCTTTTCGGCTCGGTGAGAGTGGTGGTGACACAGCATCTACTAATGCCAGTAAGTGCTAAACACACCTGATTGCAATGAGTTGATGCATTGTCACCTCTCACGGAGCTGAACGAGTCTTTAGTAGGCTACCGCTCATTCATTTAGGAGTAAACACTGCAGTCTAGGTTCACTCCGTGAAATTGTGTAGGCCTATACGTTGCTTGGCAACGCCCTCCCACCCTTTTTTGCTTTTCTTCATTGCATTTTCTTTTTTTGCTTTGATGGTTCAGCCCCGTTATCAATTATGACGACAAATAACTGTCTCAAACAAGGCTCCCGCTCCCCTTCTAGGGTGACCAGATCGCATTTCCATTACTTTTCACACGTCCCGCAAATTGAGACGTTGTCCCGCATTGTTATTGAAAGTGAGCCCCCCTTTTTAAATGCGTGTTTTATAATCTGGTAGCCTATATATCCGATAGCTGTGTGGAGACAGCAGTCTGTGAGTGTGCGTCTCTCCGTTTGTCTCTGTGTGTGTGTATCGCACTGTCGGGGGGCTGCTGGGCTCATTGGGCTCTGTGAAGGTGCTGCCTGCTTCAGCATTTCCTTTCTGTTACTTCAAAATAAAAGCCAACTCACGTTTGTCAAGTGAAATGCTTATGTGAAGCCAGTGAAATGCTTTTAATGTGAAGCCGCAGCCTTAACTCTATTTGTTTAACAGTAGCTAACTTAACTGCTGCGCGCTGATCTAAAGATAGTGTTTTTTAATATAGAAAGCCGTGTCTCTGGCATTACCGGTGGTGACACGAGTTTATTTTGCTAAAGAAAACGGCACTTTGTCCCGCACAAACGTAGTCTTTGTCCCACATCTGGTGAATTGGGATCTGGTCTCCCTATCCCCTTCCCTCACCTGGAGCCATAGGCTTCTCAAATCGCGTTCCTGCGCCACACTGAAATCTGCGACCAATGCGGATATGTGACCATAGAGCATGCACGCGTGAACCGAAAATCGGACTGGGTGTACGACCAGATCAAATGCAGTAATAAAAACTATATAAAAACGTCTTTCTTTGCACTGATGGACTTGTTTGCTGTTAAAGGTAATTTATGATTATGAGAGGAAACATGAGGCTGTTTAAAAGATATTTAAAAGTTACTCGTTGCCGCTTTAACTAACAAGGGTACAAAAATGCTCAATGTAATCCTCATCCTACCAAGTGGGGTCATTTTGACCACAGAGGTCACATTTTGTCATATCTAACTCGTATTTTATTCTATTATTCTAATTTGTTATGACTTTGTCAATCAATATGTTCCTCATTACTAAATATTATTGTATTGTTTATTCTCTTATAATTTCTGCTTTAAAAAACACATTTTGACCTCAGCTATGTAGTTTTAATAAATAGAACTATTTATTGAGTTTTTCTTTACCATAGTTACTCATTTTAAGTATCATACATCAGGGATAGTAGGATATCTCTAAAACTCTGATATTTCCATAAATCACTGATTTTCCCCTTGAAATCGATCAACTTTAACTCTCCTCATATGATAATATTCTGTTGTTTTCTCTCAGATGGAATTATTACCATTGTATCTTACCTTTATGTTCTCTGTTTGGAGGTAGTTTAGGGCACAAAACCAGTCTGTGATTGTAGCAGCATGGTGGAACGCCACATTATCCCATTTCTTTCACAGTAGGCCTATATACTTTATTTTAAAATTTTGTGCTTTTAGCTGGAATTCAATATTATAAGAAATTTTATTTTTACATATTGGTAATATTCTTGGTAATATTCTTCTAGGCAAATGCAGAATCCAATATTTTGTTTTGAATGTGTTCCTAAGAGTTTTGAACACAGTGTCTTAGCAATTGAACATTTTGCCAGAAATAGACAGTGTTTTGCAGGTTGTTGTTTATGAATGGGAGAAGAGCTCTTGAGTTTTGGTAAATGAATGAAAAATGAACCACAGTTTGGAACACATGAACTTCTGTGTTGCGCACTGTGTTAAGAGTTTTGCACAGGTGGCTTCAGTTGTGTTCACTGTCGTTTAGCAATCGAAAAAAACTGTAAGTGAACAGAAGCAGGATCACTGTAGAATCCACTGGTGAAAGCTACCCATTATACATAGTGATCCATCTCCAACACATAGTAGGTTGTTTGATTGTTATTTTAAAGCCACTACGAGTAACATTGCACGTTGGCGGCCCCTTTGGACAAAAGCGGTAGTATTTTTACGACGCCAGCTGTCGTGAAGCTGTTTTCTAGCTCGTGCCGGGCGTGCGAGATTCAAATGATCAGGAAACAATATAGTGCATGTCCGTGTGTTGAAAGTGTGAGGGCACCGGACTCTTTTCGGCTCCGTGAGAGTGGTTAGTGACACAGCATCAACTAATGCCAGTCAGTGCTACACACACACCTGATTGCAATGAGTTGATGCAGTGTCACCTCTCACGGAGCTGAAAGATTCCATGTCCTCAAACAAAGCGAATGAACGAGAGACGGCATTTAGTATGGATCACGATGAGGTAATGTGTTTATGTTGTTGTAAATAATGACTATTTCAGATGAATAATGGTCATCTGATGATGCTGGTGAGGCAAAGTAAACTTTGTTTTAGTACCGCTCATTCATTTAGGAGTAAACACTGCAGTCTAGTTCGCTCCCGTGAAATTGTGTATACGTTGCTTGGCAACGCCCTCCCGCCCGCCTATCACTCTCCCTTTTAGCTTTTCTTCATTGCATTTAATTTTTTTCTTTGATGGTTCAGCCCCGTTATCAGTCATTATGACGACAAATAACTGTCTCAAACAAGGCTCCCGCTCCCCTTCCCTCACCTGGAGGGATAGGCTTCTCAAATCACGTTGCTGCGCCACACTGAAATCTGCGACCAATACGGATATGTGACCATAGAGCATGCACGCATGAACCGAAAATCGGACTGGGTGTGCGACCAGACCAAATGCAGTAATAAAAACTATATAAAAACGTCTTTCTTTGCACTGATGGTCTCGTTTGCTGTTAAAGGTAATTTATGATTATGAGAGGAAACATGAGGCTGTTTAAAAGATATTTAAATGTTACTCGGAGCTGCTTTAATGGACAAAATTATTATCTGAACACTAAGTCCACATCCACTAAGAATGGATTGGGCGCCAAGCGGTGAAAATGTGCCTGCAATCTGCTCCGTTATAACGAAGTATCCACTAAGGAATATGGAAGTTTACATGAGTAAATGCTCAGTTGTCCCGGGCCCAGGAGGGATGGGGAGGATACTCTGAGAAAATAACTAAAACAAACTTCTCTTAAAAGAAAAGAGAAAAAGACAATGGAATGGAAATTTCTATAGCAGTCTAGATTTGCATGTGAAGTAGAACTAATGTGATTATAAGTTTCCTAAATGTCCTACTCAGTGTGTGGCAGTGTGTGTGTAGGAGAGTGAATGAGTAATTCATGTGTGTTCTGAGAGTTAAACACTGCCTTTTTACACACAAGTCAAATCTTTTCTCTTGGCGTTCCGTCACCCGCACCACCCTCTGTATTTGACTCATGGTCCGCCTCTGGTTTACGGAGCCTACGAGCCCCGTAAAGCCCCAGAGACTTTCACTCTCACTTCCTCTCTCCACTGTCTGTGTCATTAGCAGTGTGCTGTTCAGAGCAGCACAGATAGCCTGGGTCACACTGACTTCTCAGGAGTCAAAAGCTCTTACATTAAAGTCAATCTGCTAAAATGATGGCTCTGCAGTGACGTCTGGATGACCTTTACATCAAACAGTTATGCTAATAGTTTATATGAGCGGTTGTGAGATCAATATGTGTGGTCACAAGAACAAACGCAATGAAAAAATATTTTTTAAATGTAGTTTTCCTCCACCTTCCAAAAAATATAATTTCAATTAGGAGAACACTGCAAAAATGTTAATTAGAACTACATTTGGCTAGTTGATAACTTACATTAAAACAATTACTTTAGTTTTTTTATGCAAATTTGGCAATATCTAACTTATTATGCGTAAAGTTGCATCTCTTTAAAAACCAAAAATGTAGATGTTGGATAAAGCCAACGTTTGAATTTTTCTTTCATGTTTACAACATATAAGCGTCCAAAGTTTTTACACAACTGATTTTGGAATTTTTTTATAAATCAAAAAATACTATGTATATTAAAAATGCATTTTCATGTTTCCAAGAAGAAAATGTCTCATAAATCAGAAAATGAACAACATATGAACAAATCCTTTTGTAATAACCTTCAGAATAGTGCCAAAAAATTATTATGGAAAGCTTAGTTGATGTTAGTGTTTTAGAAGTTGAGATTTTTGGTTCAGAGTATTGAGAACAAAAAAAAAAGGTTGAGATAATGGCCATTAAAGATACTTGTGTAGGAGAAATATACAGTGTCAAACAGACAAGGTTTAGTCAAATAAACACATAAATGTACATTTTGGACCTTTGAATGATACAGTTATTAAAAAAGACATGTTATGGAAGAAAATCGTGTATGAAAAAAAGAAATGTTTTGCCTGCAGTGTCTCACTTTAAATAATGTAAGGAGAAAAAAGCACCACTGTTCAGTGTTCACAATCAGATGCTCTTTGTGATAAGGTGTGTACTGTGTGTACTAAAAGGTCTCAACAGCAATCATGTGAAGGAACAGCTTTTTGGTAAAAAAATAAAAATCATCAACTTCATGATTTGAATAGTCAACTACAAGAGTAACTGCATAACTATATAGTAGTTACTCATTCATTTTTCATTCGTTACTCAGTAACTACCAGTACCTACAATATTGTGTACCTTATTATAAAGTGTTACCGAACATGTTGTGAGGGAAAAATCAATTGTGAAACATCTAACCTGCCTCATAATGAGTGTTGTGTACAGTTCTCCTTTTACACTTTGATAATTTACTAGAATCTCAAGGCTGCCTCACTGTATGTTGTGTAGGTGAGCATACAGTTGGTGTGATACATGCTGTTTGAGAACTTTAACTCATGGTCAAATAATAAAACATGACCATCCTTAAATAATGAAAGTGCTTATAAGATATTTGATAAGGGCGTAAAAATTATCATTAAAGGAAAAAAATCATTAAATGTAATATAATTTCCTGTTTATTAAGCTGACTATATTTCATTTTGAATATTATATTGATGTAATCATACAATTAAAAAGGTTAAAATACCCAATAAACTTTGTTGTATTACATGTGTGAATTATTTCATAAACAGGAAAGACAAAGAATGTTTGAATTTAGATTAACTTCTGTTTAATTATTCACAACCCCCAAAAAAAGAAAGAAAAAGAAAGTTATTTTTAACAATCCACAGTCATCATTTTTTACCATATACAATTCATCACCATGAGAAGTACTGACAATCCATCTTGATAATATTTCTCCCTCTGGATCATATTAATGCTAGACTAGAAGAACTTCTCTTCCTTGTGCTTCTTCTAAAACACTATAATACTATTAGAACATATCATTCTCTGACCACCTCAATACAAACCCACTATAGAATCATTCATGTCTTTAAAGTTGGATATGAAAAGCTTGTCATGCTTGAGGGTGTTCATGAGTCTCACACACACGCACGCACACGCACACACACAGTACACAGGACTGACTGACTGACACACACAATTGCACACAGTCACTGCCACACTGTTAGCTCCTGCCATCGTGTGGCAGCAGAGTTCAAACACTGATGATAGGTTTGAGTCTGCTTGTTAACTTAAGGTGAAATATGTTCAGTAAGGCATCCCTTCATAAAGGCTTTATAATTTGTAACTAATGGCGTATAAGTGGATTAGTGAATCATTTAGTAATGTTTATATATCAGACATAAACTAAATTTTTGACTGGCAAGTTGTGAACAATCATATTGAGCTATGTTTATTATGTCTTTTTGGTAATAATACAGTTAGGAATGTTGCTAATGGAGGTTCCTTTTTTTCTAGTAGCCATTGTGGCCATTATGTTAATACTTGTTTATTAATAGGGTTCTTTTTATTTAATCTAGCATGATCAATTGGTAGGCTACTGATTTAAGTAAAAATCTAATAAACACAAACCATTTATTATGTAAAGATTAAGTCTTTGCTAAATATTCACACCCACTAACTGCAGATGTAAATTAGCTAGCTCATTTAGCTAGCTGAAAAAAGTATGGTTAGCTTGCTAGCATATGAGCTGCTTGATAACAGAGAAAAGGCATGGCTGGAAAATGGACCACTCCACACAACACGTGTAACCTGACCCTGATAAAAAAAAAAGTAATGATGTAAGTAGAGAAGATCATATATTCTATTTTACAAATATAATGTAATATACCTCAAATGTTAGAATGCTATAAAGGCCTATAAATAAATATTCAATTAAAAATTAAAAAGTTAGTATGATCAGATTTATTGTTTGTCAGAGATATTTCATTACAACCCATTAAGCCATTCCTGAAGTCATCATTTGCCTAAACATTTATAAGGTTTTAGTGGTCCAACCAGATTTAGTTTGAAGAGGCAGCAGTTAGTAGTGATGGATGTATGAGAAAGATATGTATGACTTATAAAGCGTCATAGATAAACAAATCTATGAGTCATTTGTACATAATTTATCAACCTTTAATAAAGCCGTTGGTAATTTCTTTTTATGCGTTATGAAGGGTGCCTTAAACTGAACATACATCCAAAATGACAGCTGCTAACTTTGTAACTGCGGTGATAACTTTGAAGTTATTGACTACGCAGACCATCCTCTCAAACCATGTAACAAAAAAAAACATTTTCATTGGACATCTTGTGCAGCTGTGAAATGTTAACTTTGTTGGATAAGCTTTGTCCATGATGTCATTACTGTCAAAGAAAGGTGACTCCATTGAATGTTAAATGATATTTGGGGTGGAAATGAGCCCCATTGCCCTCAATATATACAACTACAGTCTTTTGACATAGGCATGTTGTCAAAGCATTATACAGTTGAAGTTGTTATATCCCAGAAATACATTTTTACTCTTCTAAATTTTAAATATAAAGGAAAAAAACTGTATTTCTGGGATTGAACAACTCCAGCTCTATAATGTGTTGCACATACTACAGCACATACTCAAGGTACACATAGAGCTCAGAATATAATGAGTGACAAGACACCAAGTTTGGCCAATCTGTCTAGGAGCATTTGGTAACCAGGGAGAGAGAACATTTAAATTATTTTTGATTTATAAAATCATCTGGTCTTGTTTCAATCATTTTTTTCTATTACAAAGGATTACACACCTTCCCCCAAAACGGTCAATCATATACCATTCCATTAATGTTGACTGATAAATAAAGAAATGTATGATTATGTCAAATCCAGGCTGTAAATAATAATAATAATACAACAAAAAATATAACTAATGGAAACCAAGGTGTTCAGCAGGATGTCCAGTTGGCCTGTGGAGGGACAATCAGCACAGATCACAGCTCTGTTTAACAACCCAGCAGGTAAAAGACCATTCTAACAGAAAAGTGAAGCTAATGAATCCCTTTTGGATTGAAACATTGGAAAAAATATCCTCACATGGAGTGTTATGATATAAAAATTTAACTGACACACTGCCCTCCCTTTAAACCACACCACTACTATCTGCTACAGCGCAACTAAGATAGTTGTAAGCATGCTGCATGTCATTTTTTCACACTGTCATTTTAATGACTGATTTAGTCATGGATTTGCATCTCAATACTCAAATGGAGATCCCTTTCATTGTTCCCTTTGTTTTGGAGAGTGTAAATATATGTTTTTTTGTTGGCCGGGACCAGTTTGGATTGAATTGAATCAGTTCAAGGTGCAGCTTTGCTCACTCATAGAAGTCATCTTGTGATTGGTTGAATTTACAACAGGTTTGACACGATTGGTACAATTTTAGAACCAACCTCATGGCATAATTACATTTACTCTGAATTCCCACCAACCCTCCCCCTTCACTCATATTTTTTTGAGCCGTTTGTTACATTTCATGGAACCATGTGTCATAAGAGGTGGAATCTACTTCTCAACAATCCATAAATGATACTTCATCAATAACCTATATTGCCATCTCAGTGATATTATTTGAATTGATACAATTGACACCGAACTGAACACCACGCCAACTGTTATATTTTCCACTCCAATAAACTATACAGACCACAAGTATTCTACACTTATATTGTGAATTTACAGAAATAAAACTATTTTCTTCTGGTCATCATTGTCAAGCATTAACTCATGTTCAACAAGCAGATATGGAGAAGAGGAGGATGAGGAGAGTGATGAAGGGGTGAGGACAGAGAGGGAAGAAATAAAGAGAAAGCATGTTTGCTTTAGTTTTGATTCAAACTGCTAACCCAACCACAGAGCTATCATTGTCTTAAGTCATTGTGACACTATGGTGCTACAGTGCTCTTAACAGCCTCTAAATCTCCATCAAACATCTATGTCAGTTTCATAATTTCCATCTAAAATTCACTGTTAACACCTCTAACCCCCATCAGACGTCATTTGACTTGCTCTAAGCACAAAAACACCATACTAGGGGCATTTCTCTGACAAACCGGAAACCCATCCATGCATTTGTTGGTTATGGTCCCAACAAAACAAAAAAACTTTGTGGCAAGCCAAGCTTTTGAAAGGTAAAGAAAGTCCTGATGTGAGGTTGGTGTTATAATTTGAATGGTTGTAAATCTGTAACATAAGTCACTTAGCAAATGCCTGCCTTCTATAGCAGCACATTCTCTTCCACTTGTAGAAGTGGCTTGCTGTGCGAGCAGCCCAGTAGCTCCACTGGTAGACTGTGTACCATTAAAACAATCAGCCATGGTTCAATTCTGGCCCTGCACTTCCCCTCAGCTCTACAGCGTTAAAAGCATTTTTGACTCAACTTGTGGGTTTCCAATCCATCAACTTTGTTTCCAGCAGCAAACAGCAGCCACACACAGTGAGAGACTAGCTGAGAAACACAGTGGAGCATTTGGCCTCATTTCCCAAAAACTGTTGCTAATGTTCTTGCGCAGAGCTAGTGGGCTCCCGACACCAGGCTGAAATGTGGCCTATTGAATGACATTTTTTATAGTGGCTGTCAACATGCATGCTCCCCTTCCTGCACACATTTCAAACAAGCAGAACTGACCTCTGACAGTAGCTATAGAGCTTGCTTGGCTTGGAGAGCTATTGTTCCACACTCAACAATCCTGAGAATAATACATCAGGTACAAACCAGTACAGAGAAAACAGAAACCAGGCCTTACACTAAAGGTATAGTCAGCCATTCCAAATAGAGCTTGTTGATATTTGTACTGAGCACCAACACAATTCCCCCTCTCTTCCTGCTCTAGAGACGCCTTGCCTTCGCAACAGCAGTTCACTAACTAGCTGTCCTACAGGATGCCTGTAGCTGATTGGTTTGAGAGGTGTTGACGGTCTCTGCCCGACTCTTGGCATAAACACCAGATTTTCTTCTTTAGCACAAACAGTACAGACATGTAGTGGACACTGAGGAGATATTCACTGATTTTGACAAAAAGTGTTTTGATTAGCATCTCTGCCTCCACCTGTAAAGTAAAAAACAACAGTACTATCATCGCCAAAGGTCTTTGGTAAAAGAAACTAGAAGGAGACACATTTCTGGAGTAACTGTTGCTTCTTCTGTCCACTGTATACACATAATTATGCATAATGAAATTGAACTGCCACATTGATGTTGTGGACTAGAAAAGTGTCTGGGAGAGCTGATAGACCAGGCAGCTGCAAATATGCTTCTCTTAAAACCATGCATCTTAACTTAACTTAAGTTGAACATAATATGAGAGCAATATTCTGTGACGTTCGCCCACTTCATTTAAGTAAGTTGATGAAACTAGCCCGGGTCAAAACCTAACATCACGGTTTGTTTGTTTGTTTCAATGCAGACTGTGTTCATGAATAACACAGATTCTGCTCACACAGCTAATGGACACTGATGAAGTGTTACAACGACGGATTTTCTGGTAGTGCACTTGTGTGTTTATAATGACTATTTGATTGCCAAGTAGCAACACACACACACACACACACGCACACACACACACACACACACACACACATACTTGAAGTGGAAGAGAAGGAGAGTGATGGAGAGAGCGGTGACAGTGATCAAAGGGCCAGATAAAGTGTTTTAACACTTGAACACAACGCAACAACCTGAGACTAGTGTGGGAAAGTGGGCGGGTCATAGGGACAGAGATAAAGACGGAGAGATCGACAGACTGATATTTAGAGAAAGAGAGAAATAGTGCAACAAAGAGAAGTAAAGCGAGAGACCTCGTGAGAGAAAGGAAGGGGAAGGGTAGAAAAGGTACTGTAAAAAGACAAGAGGAGGAGAGGGAGCTAGTGGAAGAAAGAGGGTGAGATGGCAAAGAAGGGAAGAATTGAGAAGAATAAATTGGGACAGAGGAGCAGTAGTAGTGCTTTTCAGGAGTATGGCTGTGGGACTCTATATCCTGGTCTGTACATGGGTCTCCCTGTAGGCGACTGAGAATTGGAGTAGGGCGGCGCCGCTGGGTAGCTGTAGCCGCCGTAGCTGTAGGAGGCTGGGTAAGGTGCGGCGGCAGCGGGGGGGTTGCTGGGGGTGTACTGGCCGAACGCTGAGTGTGGGGTGGGGAAGGAGGGCTGGGACGGGTACGGGCAGGCGGCCGAGGATGGAGGCCTGAACGCGGGCCTGGGGCCTGAGTAGCTCCCTGCTGGGGGGTAAGGGGAGCTGGCTCCTGGGTAGGGAGGGATGGCTGTTGCCCCCACAGCGGCAGGGTTGGGAGGGGCCACGGGGTACGGGCTGTAGGGCAGGCCGGAGGAGGCCGTCTGAGAGGCCTGGGGGGTGGAGTTATTTGTGGCGTTGGCTGTGGTGGTTGGTTGGTTCCACGGTGAGGGAGTGGCGGCGGGGGGAGGGTCCTGGCTCATGCCCCCTGACGAGGCCATGGCGCTGGGGTTGCCTTCCATCCTCATGCGCAGGATGTCCTGGAGCTTCTCTGTCTGCACTCGTCTCTTCTGAGCCAGGGAGCGCTGGGACAGGAAGCGCTCCAAGAAGGACTCCAATGGCAGAGAGCCTTCCAGGAACTCATCAGCTAGAGCCTGCACACACAGAGACACCAGGTATTATGTAAAATACAAACAGCTTCATATCTATGCATACCACTGTGTGTATGTGTGTGTGTGTGTGTGTGTGTGTGTGTGTGTGTGTGTGTGTGTGTGTGTGTGTGTGTGTGTGTGTGTGTGTGTGTGTGTGTGTGTGTGTATACCTCTGACTCCTCCTCTGTTTTGCTGCCCTCTACCTGTAGTCTTGAGAACAATGCCTCTGGAGACACCTGACCCACCATCCCATCTGAAGAAGAGAGACACATATAAAAAAAATCTTGTTAACACATATAACTAATCAGCCAATCTCATGGCAGCAACTCAATGCATTTAGGCATGTAGACCTGGACAGGACAACTTGTTGAAGTTCAAACTGGGCAACAGAATAGGGAAGGTGGGGGTTTAAGTGACTTTGAACATGGTATGGTTCATGGAGCCAGACGGGCTGGTCAGAGTATTTCAGAAACTGCTGATCTACTGAGATTTTCACACACAACCATCTCTAGGGTTTACAGAGAATGGTCCGAAAAAGAAAAAATAGTGAGCGGCAGTTGTGTGGACGAAAATGCCTTGTTGATGTCAAAGGTCAGAGGAGAATGGGCAGACTGGTTCGAGATGATAGGCAACAGTTACTCAAATAACGAACAAGTTACAACCAAGGTATGCAGAATACCATCTCTGAACGGACAACACGACTAACTTCGAAGCAGATGGGCTACAGCAACAGAAGACCCCACAGGGTGCCACTCCTGTCAGCTAAGAACAGGAAACTCAGGCAACAGTTCGCAAAGGCTCACCAAAATGTGACAATAGAAGATTGGAAAAATCTTGCCTGGTTGGATGAGTCTTGATTTCAGTTGCGACATTCAGATGTTAGGGTCAGAATTTGGCGTAAACAACATGAAAGCACTTTGTGTTACATTTATGTATGAAAAGTGCTCTATAAATGAAGTTCGATTGATTGATTGATTGATTGATTGATTGATTGATTGATTGATTGATTGAAAGCATGGATCCATCCTGCCTCGTTTCAACGGTTCAGGCTGCTGGTGGTGTAACGGCCTC
This sequence comes from Ammodytes marinus, assembly GCF_949987685.1. Classification (NCBI taxonomy): domain Eukaryota; kingdom Metazoa; phylum Chordata; class Actinopteri; order Uranoscopiformes; family Ammodytidae; genus Ammodytes; species Ammodytes marinus. The sequence goes on from NC_137235.1 coordinate 21,080,285, forward strand.
TGCACACATCCTACCTCAACTGCGCGTCTACCTCGCGTCTGCGTCTGACTTTTTGTCACTGACCGTGTAATCAACCTAGAGCGGGCACACATCTAACCTCAGACGCACTGCTGATGCGCGTCGGAGGCACGTCTGCAGCGACGCTCCCCTTTACCTCAGGAGGCTCGCCTATTTTTTTCTGAGAGCCGCGCATCTCTCTCGGGTCTCTCTGCTTTAACTGTTAGAGAAATACTCTGCTGAGAGTCATATTGACTTCATACCGGCAGCTTTCGCTGTAGTTTCACCATTTCCTGGTGTGTCCCTTTCAAAATAAAACTTCCAACAAGCGAAAATGTGGCAAAAAAAAAAAAAAAAAAAAAAGGCAATGGGGCGCACGGATTACTGTCCAGACTCAATATTAGACTCAATATAAATCATATGCATCATAAATGACATGAAAGAACTTCATTTTTAATGGGAATTATCTATGAAAACTCTATGTAGAAAGATAGGGCTTTTAGAAGCAGTGCTGCAGCAGCAGCAGCTGCTGAGACGTTCCATGTGTGTCCGAGAAAAGTCCGAGAGACGCAGCAGTAAGGTAAGGCGACGCGCTCCAGAGGTAGACGCAGGATGTGTGCAGAGGCCGTAATGGTGTGGGGGATATTTTCTTGGCAGACTTTTGGCCCCTTAGTACCAATTGAGCATTTTTTAAATGCCACAGCCTACCTGAGTATTGTTGCTGACCATGTACATCCCTATATGACCACAGTTTACCCATCTTCTTATGGTTACTTCCAGCAGGATAATGCACCATGTCACAAAGCTCAAATCATCTCAAACTGGTTTCTTGAACATGATAATGAGTTCACTGTACTCCAATGGCCTGCACAGTCACCAGATCTCAACCCAATAGAGCCTCTTGGGGATGTGGTGGAACGAGAGATTTGCATCATGGATGTGCAGCCGCCAGATCTGCAGCAACTGCGCGATGCTATCATGTCAATATGGACATAAACCTCTGAGGAATGTTACCAACACCTTGTTGAAGCTATGCCACAAATAATTAATGCCGTTCTGAAGGCCAAAGGAGGTCCAATCCAGTACTAGCAAGGTGTACCTAAAGTGCCCAGTGAGTGTATTTTTCTAAAAAAGGTTCATGCGAAAGTGTCTCTCGTTGGATGTACAAAATATGTGTGTAGTTTGAACACAAAACATTTAAGTTGAGTGACTTGACTTGAGTTAAGTTAAGCGGATTGACAAATCTTCTGAGAACGTGTTCACGTCCGCTTATTTAGTGTGCACCAGTTGAGAGTGGATACATTGTTTTTTTTAGATAGTTTGGTTCACGTTCACAAAGTGGAAACTCAAACAGACTAAATATTGCACAACCCTAATTCCGAAAAAGTTGGTATGTAAAATGTGAATAAAACAGGATGTGATCATTTCCTAATACTTTTAGACGTGAATACTTTTACACACCAAACTTTTCATTGAAAACTATCATCATTTTGATTCAACTTCACAATTATGAGCCACTTTGTGTTGCTCAATCACAAAAAACCCAATAAAATAAATGTATGTGTGTGGTTGTAAGGTGAAAACGTATGGAAAAGTCCAAGGGGTATGAATACTTTTGCAAACCACTGTAATACAAAAGACTGCGAAATGATGCGTAAATACTACACTTCCTGTGAGTAGTGCGGATTGAGTTCACACCAGCAATGATCCGCTCCAGAGTTCACTTGCAGACGGCCCAAGACCACCTCTTTCAAGTGGAGCAGAATCAAAGTTGTTTTGTGCACACCAGAGTCTGTCACTGTATCCCATTACAGAGACCGCATCCTTGGAAGGACACGGTCTACGCGGTCTATGAAGGCTATAGCCTGTGAAGGCCGATTCGAAGGCCAATCGAGCGTTGTTAAACGAAACGGTCTACGCAGGTCTCGTTTTACGAGCATTTCCGGTTTGCGTAACAAGTCGTTACCTTGCGTGACGACTCGCCGCTCCTGTGCTGCCTAGCAACCCTGATTGCTGCCAACGGAGACAGCCTTGTCAACGGAGGAAAAAAGAAAAAGAAGTTGCCTACCAGACGAAAAGAAAAAAAAGTACAAGAAAAAAAGAAAGAGAGATAAAAGTTAAGAAGATGGAGCAACACGTTGCTGTTTTGTTATTTTTAATTTTATTTTATGCCATCTCTGGAAAAAAACGCAATGAATCTTGGGATATGTTGGGCCGCGAAGGATCCATCTGTTGCAGCCTTCAAAACCGTGAAACGAAGGCTGCATTTCTCGACCGCATATGAAGGAGCCTTGCAAATCGTTGCAAATGGAAGAAGCCTTTGCGCGCCGCTATGACGCAATCGGTCTTCAAATGCAGCCTACGTAGGCTGTAACCCCTGAATTGAGATCCAGTTGTTGACTGCGTTCAAACCAACCCAAATGAACCGCAAAAAGGGCTTAAACACTCCAGGGTTTGTTTCAACCTCACTAAACAAAGCTGGTGTGAACACGACCTAAGACTGATGGAAGCTTTATGTATTGACATCATAATGGTGAGTGAGTTTGACTGCACACAAAATAGTTTTTTGGACACAAGCTTGGAACATGGTTAAAATGGTTTCTGTTTAAATCAATAGTTTTACAGTGACCAATCAGTATGGAGGAGACAGTCAGTCAGATTTGAATTTAGGAAAACATTGGATTTGACATTTCCAGGGTTTGCTTCAAGCTGCCCAACGGTCAGACACAATCAAAGCTTATGAGTCACTAGTGGAGAGTCTGAGAAGTATCCATCTATCCCTCCCTCCCTCCTACCTCTCAGGGAGCAGTGTTGTCTGTATGTTTCTCTGACGGCCTCCAGCTGGGAGTATCTCTCCACCAGCAGCTCCTTCTGTGTCTCCAGACGAGGCTTCATGTCCAGGTTCTGTTCAGCCAGGCTGCGGTTTGAGGCCAGGGCCATCTCTCTCTCCAGCTGGATGTTCTGGATCTGAGGGCCGCAAAGACAGGGATCAGACTAGGGCAGCTTTTTTTTTTTTTTTAGAAATGCAGAGCCATTTGATTTTTAGAATATATCATTCTATGGCATGTACATCTGGGTTTAGTATCAAACCTCAAATAGGTAAATGTCTCAGTATCATCAAGTATCACTAAAGTGATGTAAGCTGTTTTAATATTGTGTTGTTTATATTTTGAGAACATTAGCTATAATGTGTATGATGACTGAACAATATGTGTGTTTTGCAGAAAAACTGACCACAACTAAATTCATCTATTCATCCACAGCTAAATGCAGTTTTTCTGTACTGAAATGAGTGTTTCAATGGACTTCGGTCCTGAAGCAGGTTCCCATCTGTGAGAAATCAGTAACTTCTAAGTTAGCACGTGTCCCGTGCTTGCAATGTGATAACTTCAGGGGCTTGTTCTATCTTAACTTTCATTGTCTACTCAAGTGACTGCACCTTCTTATAATTTTATGAAATGAAAGATAAATAAAGTAAACCTGACGTCTTGGTTCAGCAGGAAAATATTCGAATACCTTGTGACCAAATGTTCAACTGGACACAGAATCCCTCAGCGTGCGCACAGTCCACAGTGTAGGTATACGACTGGACACAGGTTCTCTTTTTAATGTCATATTTTCAGTGCTGAGGCATCAATTGCCATTAACAATGGATGTAAAGCACTCTGTGCTGACTTTGTGTATGAAAATTACTCTATAGACTATAGTAAGTTTGATTTGCTTCTTCAGACTCAATATGCTGATGATGCCTTTTCTTTCTTTTCCAATTGGTTTCCGTTTCTGTCGTCTCTTTACATTCATTTCAGTTTAAGCTCCTTGTGTGGTGTTAAAATCATCTAAAAACACGCGGACAGAACAACTTCCGTGAGCGGAAAAGCTTCATAGCGAGGAGCATTTCCTAACGGGCTGTGTGTGACGAGCGCGAGCCTGGCCCTTTAGGTGTGCACAAGTGTTCAACAGACTGATCGCTCATTATGTCAAACTATTTCTGAACGCCACTGGATTTATTTTTGTGAATGACACGTGATCTAGCAGCATTGGCATGGATGTATTGAGCACATGCAGGCTGAGGATGAAGCAGCGGCAGCCTGCACAATGCACGCATTGTGTTAACGTCATCGCTACTTTTGACCTGCTCTACCTGTTACATGGTAGAGTCAAAATCCATACCGTAGCGCAACTTCCTACCGGTGTACTTCCTTTACCATTTATACTGTACAGCGCAAACTTGATTTATTATTGTTAATAACACAGGATGTAACGGTCTGCCTGCAGTTAGTCTCGCAAAGCCAGAACAAACTACACCAAGGAGTATGGTCTGGATCCAAGCTATTTAATTTCTACTATACGGGGAGGAAACTGGGCTGGCCGGTTTTTGTTTCTTGTTTGGGCTGCGATAGATTGATAGATTGTGTCTTTTTTGTGTCACCTTTAGTGAAAGGCTAACTGAACCGAACACCCTGCAAGGTTTTATTTACAAAGATGTAAATTTATCTGAATCACTCATTTCCTCTGAGAGCTCAGCCAAATAGAAAGTGAAGCCTAATATATTTGTTACCTCGTCAGACTCCAGAGCCATAGACTCCACCCTCTCTGTGTTGTCCAGGAGCTCCTGTAGCTCTGATTGGCTCAGGTCCTGGAGCTTCTCCATTTGATTTGCCAGGACGGCTGTCCGTCATTAAACAACCAGGAAATAAGAGTTAAAAACAAAGTTTGGAACAGAGAGAGAACAGTCAGAGACCTAACGTTTATATTTTAATGATAATGATACTAACATTCAGTTTCTGATTTGTATTCACTGCCATTGTTGACAAACCAAGACAATACAAACCATGTCACTACAGCCAGTCTTTCTTAATACAAAATCTACAATGACCGTGGTACAAAACAAATGTTAGAAAAATGTTTTAAACAACTGTTACGTCATGTATAATGCTACGTTTTGTATATAGCTGGCAAGTATCTAGCTAGCATATCAAAGTCAGAAGTTGCTATAACGTTAGTCATACTATCGATGTAAGTGACTGTGTAGGCCACAAAACACAACAAGCTGTTCAGACAAACACTGGTGACAGCAAAGCAAGGAAACTGGTGAAAATGGACTGGTACTTACACGATGCTAGCAAACCAAACTCTGCCTGACACTGGCTGGATGTGACATCCAACACCACCTATTTAGTTCAGCTGACAGGTGACGTGACACGTCCTCAGGATCCCCGAGCTGCCCCGGCGGAATCCAACTCAACGAAAAACAGCAGTCGTTATCGACGCACTTTGGACGGCAGGATAGCTAGCTACACGGCTGCTGTCTAACCTGCTGGCTCGGCGTTGAGCTAACTGATGACAGCTACAGTCTGTATGATCGCAATGTCAGGAACTGAGCCACCGTCAACTTCGAGGGAAGCCCAGGGGTTTGGCGATCATAAACGGAGCCCTGGATGACTCCGCTCGGTCCTAGCGGTTGATGTTGAACGTCTCTGTATTCCACCAACGCTTATTTTACCAAACAGACCGGCGCAGTATCCAAAATGTGTTAGGAAATGACCAAATTTCTGATAAAAATAAGAAAGTTTTACTCCACACTGACAGAAACCGACGCCATTTTTGGAACCACCTACGTTCCGTGTTTTGCGGGGGTGTGCTCAGCACTAAACTGGTTTACAGCAGCACCGCTGAACAAAAACGAACTCCTGATTTTTAGTTATAATGTTTTTAATAATGACTGTTTGCGCACATACTTAGGTGTTATATTTGAATGAGGCCAGTTTTCCACCTGGTTCCCTTTCAACGTCGCAGGATAATGGTAGCGTCCTGTGCTCAGCTGATGTAAGGGAAACCCCTATGTGACGGTAATGTCCCATTTACTGCTGCCAGTACGCTACCAGCACTACTGTCAAAGTCACAATATCTGTCTTGTTCTGCTGGGGGAGTTGCTCAGCAATGCTTTCTTTCAAAACGAGAGCTGCTGAGTCACAACGGGAGAAAATAACGATTTCTCTAGTCTGTAGAGATGGAAAAACACCAGTGGACAGAGGAAAGGCGTAGGTCTATCCATTTGCTTAGGTTGGAAAGCTGAGTGGTTCTAATAAGACATTTGGCCAAGCGTGAATAATAATAATTGCTATAGTAGCCTATTAATATTAACAGGTAGGCATAGGCTTAGTCTTATGCAGTAGGCTAATTTTGGCTTTTGTAAGATTTAAGACTTTGTCGTAGGCTACTCTCTGAATTTAGGCAATGTTTATGAGGTTTAGCTCTAAACAAGATTAATAAAAACATCAAGCCCTTGATGGATGGGCCTAATGCAAGTGAAGTGAAAGATTTGGACCCACGAACCTAAAAAAATTAAACGAATAAATAAAGTGAATTAAAGTAGAGTTCTACACGCCACTGACTGTGACTGTTAAGATAGACTGACCTGTGTGTGTGTGTGTGTGTGTGTGTGTGTGCGCGTGGTATCTGTGTGTGTGTGTGTGTGTGTGTGTGTGCGCGCGCGCGTGCGTGTGTGTGTGACACTTTGGGACACAGCCTCAGTGGCTACAGTTTGTGCAGACAGCATTAGTAGCTCATTTGATTTAACTTAAAACACTGGAGGTGAATAAGAAATTGTAAAGAATAGATATCAGCATGACCTCTGTGACATCACAGAAAGAGAAATGTAGGGTTAGACAGTGAGACCATAAAACACTCTTTCTGCCTTGTCTCAGGCTAGGCTGATCCGATTTCAATTTTTTTTTGCACATTTATACTTCATAGGATCTCCGAGTTCAATACACCTTCATATTCCAACCGGTGAAGTAGGCCTTTAATGACATTAAAACAATATTGTTTTAAGATTTTTTTTTAATAAAAGTCCAACACTGGCAATATACTTATGCGTACATTTGTATATCTTTATAAACCAAAAATAGAAGTTATAAAGCCAGAGTCAAAATCTTGATTACATTTTTACAACATATTAGTGTCCAAAGATTTTACAGAACAGATTTTGGATACAGCCTTTTTTCATTTTATAAATCAAAAAATATTATGTACAGGTTTTTAAAAAAAAATAATTGCATGTTTTTAAGAACAATATGTTTTGATCAGACAATGAGCAACATATGATCAAATCCTTCTGTCATGAAATTCAGAATGGTGCTGAGAATGATTATGGAAAGTTTAGTTTATGTAAGTGCTTTACAAGTTGAGATTTCTAGTTCAGAGTATTGAAAAACCTAATGTTGAGATAATGTTCGTTAAAGATGGTTGTATAGGAGAAATATACAGATGCAAACAAACAAAGCTTAGTCAAATAAACACATAAATGTACTTTTGGAGCTTTGATTTATACTGTTATGAAAGAAGACAAGAAAAATAGACAAAGATGTCCAAATTGATCAGTGCTTGTAAAAACAATATTTTTGCCTGCAGTGTCTCGCTTTAAAGCACAAGTTTAATGACAGACAGGTTCCAAATTTGTGTGACAGTGTGTTTTCCGTTTGATAGTTGATGTGAAAAACAAAGGCAATCATGTAAAGACAACAAGAGATCATTAAGAATTCAGTAAATACATTTAGAGCTGTGATCTATGCATGTATTGTCACAGTTTAACAATAATGCATCTGAACAAGTGATGAGAGTGGACAAAGTAGGAGCTGCTCTTATGTTGGCTGCCCAGGCCAGGCCTCGTCATGGAAACACTTCTGTCAAAATGACCACAGTTCACTAAAATGAAATAACTCCATTTAGTCTTAGAAGCCGAACATTGTAACAGTAGTTAACACCATTTGAATAACATGTATCTTTGCACATATATCAGTGCTCTATCCTGTATAGAGCGGAAAATCAGCTCAAACTAAAATTAAAGGCATCTATGGTCGGCATACAGAACAACATCTAGCACTTCTGCCTATAGTTGGCTCTCCTTTTCAGGCCAAATTCTCTGGGCCTGAAAACTGTCTGACATGAACTATTAAATATCAACTCTGTTCGCTTTGGTTATCCGTGCCTGTTTTCAGACATTCCATCTCGTACGACTCTGATAGAACACCACATACAGGTGAAACTCAAAAAATTAGAATATCGTGCAAAAGTTAATTTATTTCAGTAATTCAACTTTAAAGGTGAAAATAATATATTATATAGACTCATTACATTCAAAGTGAGATATGTGAAGCCTTTATTTGTTATAATTGTGATTATTATGGCTTACAGTTTATAAAAACCCCCAGAAAATTAGAATATTACATAAAATCAATAAAAAAAGGTTTTTAAATACAGAAATGTCGGCCCTCTAGAAAGTATAATCATGCATATGTACTAAGTACTTGGTTTGGGCCCCTTTTTCATGAATTCTTGCCTCAATGCTGCGTGGCATGGATGCTATCAGTCTGTAGCACTGCTGAGGTGTTATGGAATCCCAGGTTGCTTTGATAGTGGCCTTCAGCTCGTCTGTATTGTTGGGTCTGGTGTGTATCATCTTCCTCTTGACAATAGTCCATAGTTTCTCTATGGGGTCCAGGTCAGGAGAGTTGTCTGGCCATTCATGCACAGTAATACCATGGTCAGTCAACCAGTTACCAGTGGTTTATGGTACTGTGGGCAGGTGCCAAGTCTAGCTGGAAATGGAAATTGTCATCACCACAAAGCTTGTCAACAGACAGAAGCATGAAGTGCTCTAAAATCTTCTGGTAGACGGCTGTGGTGACTTTGGACTTGATAACACAGTGGACCAACAGCAGCAGATGACATGATACCTCAAATCATCACTGATCCAAATTAAATGTTGCGTTTCATTTGGAAATCAAGGTCCCATAGTCTAGAGGAAGAGTGGAGGGGAACAAAATCCAAGTTGCTTGAAGACCACTGTCAAGTTTCAACAGTCAGTGATGATTTGAGGCACCATGTCATCTGATGATGTTGGTCCACTGTGTTATCAAGTCCAAAGTCACCACAGCTGTCTACCAGGAGATTTTAGAGCACTTGATGCTCCTGTCTGTTGACAAGCTTTCTGGAGATGCTGAATTACTTTTTCCAGCAAGACTTGACACCTGTCCACAGTGCCAAAACCACAAGTAATTGGTTGACTGACCATGGTGTTACTGTGTTGATTGGCCAGACAACTCTCCTGACCTGAACCCAATAGAGAAACTATGGAGTATTGTCAAGAGCAAGATGATACACACCAGACCCAACAATACAGACGAGCTGAAGGCCTCTATCAAAGCAACCTGGGCTTCCATAACACCTCAGCAGTGCCACAGACTGATAGCATCCATGCCACGCCGCATTGAGGCTGGAATTCATGCAAAAGGGGCCCAAACCAAGTACTTAGTACATATGCATGATTATACTTTCTAGAGGGCTGACATTTCTGTATTTAAGATCCTTTTTCTATTGATTTTATGTAATATTCTAATTTTCAGAGATTTTGAATTTGGGGTTCTCATAAGCTGTAAGCCATAATAATCACAATTATAAAAAATAAAGGCTTGGAATATCTCACTTTGAATGTAATGAGTCTATATAATATACTAGTTTCACCTTTTAGGTTGAATTACTGAAATAAATGAACTTTTGCACGATATTCTAATTTTTTGAGTTTCACCTGTATATGTGGGATATGTCGAGCCAGTCAGACAACGCTTTTATCGTAGGTCACCTGATAAGCCTGAACAATTAGAAGCAGAAGTCAAATATATGCTTGAAAATAACATAAGCCGTTTTCATCTAGTTAGTGTTCCCCCTGCTTGTTAGAAGCCTGATGGTATGTTTAGACCATGCACTGATCTACGCAAGGTAAACCAACTAACCAAGCTTGACTTGTTTACACTCCCACGCATGGAGGTAATTACAGCGATAGGTGGTTCTACAAAGTATTGTCTCAAGAGGGCAAAATACTTTTGCACGCCACACTTTTCAGTTTTTTATTTATAAATTAAATTGCAAACCATGTATCATTTTCATTCCACTGCACAATTATGCCCCAATGTGTTTTCGTCGATCACTTAAAATCCCAATAAAATAAACTACTAAAAAATAACTCTTGTTTCCAGCCCCTGACTAGATTCATTACTTTCTTTTTATTACTGATGACAATATTTCATTTCTTATTTATGTATTAAATTATATCAATATGCTGATTATGTGATTCTCTGCACTGTCACTCAGTTCACGGAAAACAGAAACCTGCAGGGTCAACATTTCTTATGGAAAAACAAGTGGTTTGTAGGTTTCCTGCTGAAAGAGAGTAATTCAACATGTGTAGCGTGTGTGTGTGTGTGTGTGTGTGTGTGTGTGTGTGTGTGTGTGTGTGTGTGTGTGTATCAGTGTTATTTGAGAGCTTTGAGGGCAGAGACAGACAGGAGGCAGTGCAGCACCACGGCCCCAGTGTTGTAGAGCAGCAGCAGCAGAGTCAGACTCCAGCAATAGGCCTGCAGGGGAACACACACACACACACACAAACAGCAAACAGACACAGGGCACACATTTCAACACGGTAACTAGACTACATCCACAGTCTTCTACAAAAATGACATTCTACAATGAAGCTTCACATTAGACAAGACTAGGACAGGAATGTCTTTGTGTCTGACTGCTGCTGCAACCTTCTACACGTGTGAAACTCAATCTTTGATCCGGCCCGCATATCAATGTAGGTAATACTTTTTTTTGTTTTACGAACCTAGCCTATGCCCCTGTACACAGGTTGTATACAATATAGGCATTGATATGTTGTTTTTACTTTTTGGAATAAAAAGAAAGCATGTCAGTAAACTACATGTCTGGCCCTTAGTGGGACCGTTAATTCATGACCCTTTGTGAAAATGAGTTTAACACCTCTGTTCTCTTGTATCTATTCCTCCTTTGATTTCTCCTCATCACCATTCTTCCATCTCAACCATCTCTGCATACTTCCTAACCTCCATTCACTTTATCTCTCCATCCTGTGATGTGCGTCATATGTTTAACTTTTTTTCTTTACTATAGAAAAGTTGGACGAAAAAGCATCACACTGACCATTATGAGATCCGTGGGACACTTTCTGTCGTATCTGGAATCATAGTCGTGAGGACTGTGCTCACACAGGTCTCCAGGAATGGTGCTGAGGCTGTAGCAGTACAGGCAGAAGGCCAGCAGTGCCCCCAGCAGGCCCACTACATTACTGCACGCACAACCCCAGAGCTGTGGAGGGAGGCAGGCAAGATCCATCACTGTATGGTTATAAATGTGTGTTTTTTCTGGAAAGCTTCAAGAAATGCATAAAAATGTGTTTTTCCTTGATGCTGTAAATAAGAATAACATGTTTAAACATGCGTAATGCTTTAAATAAGTAAAAATGCTTTATAATGCAAAAACGTACTTTGCACTCTGATATGATGATCCGTTATCCATTGCTGCGCCCCTTTCCAGGTAAAATGTGATGCAGGTAAAATGTGTTTATGTTTATCCCCATGTTTATCTAAAAATACATAATTTTTTATATTCTACAACACTATTCTGAAAAGCTAAATAAGATAAGTTTTTGCAGAGTTTCCTTATTTCACCTCATTTTGAGTTTAATCTGTAGATTGTCTTTGTTTGATTACTTTTAGGGTCTGTTGCCGCAGTAACGGACTCTGAGTTGCACTGAACCTGCTTCCTCAAACGGAAAATCCAGAGTTTACACTAAGTCTGAGCGAACAAACCCTGAGTTGCCTCAAAACCTGCTTCCTGACATAGGCCCCAGGAGTTTGTATTATTAGATTATACAATGTAACACCATAACTGTGACATAATACTTTTTTAATACTTCAACAACTAAGTTCATCAGGTTGAAAACTCTTCTAAGATGTTTTAGATTGTTGGTTGGAGCAAAATCTCCCATAAGTATTAGACTATAGCTTGTTGTGTGAACATACCAGGTATGTGCTGGGGTTCCTCTCATTGGCCATGGTGAATGATCCTCCTGCCACAATCTGCAACACAAGATTTAGGAACGTTTACAGCGGTCACAATTACATTTAAATACTCTTACATTTAATAGTGGAACACTAATGGGTCTATGGGGCTATACGTATATCAGTCAATAGGAGGCCTTACTAAATGAGACGAAAAAGGCTTTCAGGGAGAGCAACAAGAATAAAATCAAAGAACTTCAAAAGGAACTGAAGGTGAGGATTAAGGAGGGGAAAGAAGCATATAGGCTCAAACTACAACTACAGCTGCAGCAAGATGGAGTGAAGCAGGTATGGGCTGGAATGCAAAAGATCACAGGCATGAAGCAGAAGGGCGGTACACTGCCTGATGGCGAACATAGTCTGGCTGATGATCTGAATAGATTTTTCAACAGATTTGACTGCCCTACACCACCCCAGCCTCCCCCACCTGGTCTGCTGACCATTGCTGCTTCCTCTCCACCTCCCTCCCTCTCTCCAACACTCCTGAGATCAGGGTCAGGGTAAACTTTATTGTCCTGTTAAGGAAATTTGTCTTGGGCATTGTGCTACATTTTGCTTAACCAGTAGACAACAACAATATGACACAGTAAAAACACAGTAAAACCTTGGCCTACACATTGGACAAAGCTAAAACAACAAGAACATCACACGGTAATTCTAGGACATAAAAACATTCAGACAATTTAAAGTGCGAGGAAAGTGCGAGAAAAAGTGCCTGAGTTTATTGCTCACCAGAGGGGACTCTGTGCAGATGTCACCTGCACAGAGTCCCCTCTTCTCACCTCCTACTCCACCAACAGCCCCACCTATGACTTTTCATACTGCTCAGGTCAAGATGATGACAGACTAAAGCAAGGGAAAGCAGTGGGGCCCGATGACATCAGCCAAAGGCTACTGAAGACTTGCTCTTCAGAGTTGTGTGGTATCCTAACACACCTGTTCAACCTGAGCTTGCATCTACAGAAGGTCCCAAGGCTGTGGAAAACATCTTTCCTGGTACCTGTCCTATAGAAGACCCATCTCATTCACCACAATGACTACAGACCAGGAGCGCTCACCTCACATATTATGAAGACATTTGAGAGAGTTGTCCTCTTCTACATCAGGACTAGTGTGTCAACTAATCAGTTTCGATGCTGCCCTAATGTACATGCTGCAGAGGGCGTACACACATCTGGACACCCGTGATGCATCTGTAAGGATTACATTCTTTGACTTCTCAAGCGCCTTTAATACCATTCAGCCCGACTGCTAGGGGAGTAGATGGAGAAGATGAAGGTGGATCCATTACTGGTACTGTGGTGTTTGGATTACCTTTTCCTTAGACCACAGTAGGTGCGCCTACAGAACAATGTCTCAAGCACCATACTGAGCAGCACAGGGGCTCCACAAGGAACTGTGCTGGCTCCATTCCTGTTCACCATCAACACAGCGGATTTCAAACACAACACCAACAGCTGCTTTTTGCAGACATTTTCAGATGACACAGCTGTTGTTGTTGGCCTCATCAAGGGGGCAATGAGGAGGAGTATAGAGACTCAACAACAACTTTGTGGAGCGGAGTGCACACAATAAACTCCATCTCAACACCACAAAAACGAAGGAGATAGTTGTGGATTTCAGGAGGGGTAGGAAGAGGACCCAACTAGGGGTGTGCGGAGACGTCATTATCTGTATCTGTATCTGTATCTGTTCAACCAACAAAATTATCTGTATCTGTATCTGTATCCGGATACACAACAAGAAGTGGGCGTGGCGTATACCGGAAGTTTCTTTTACATTAGCCTACATTAAAGGAAGTCACACCTAAATTGATTTTCTAAACTAATATTCATTGTCAATGCAATTGTTGTCCCTTCAAAGCATCACATTGATGTAATGTTGACATATAAGTCAAAAAGTCAGATATATTTCTACCTTTTCATCTCTCTCTTCTTTGTTCTCAGAATACGAAGAAATTCAGGGAACGAAAATATTGATAAATAACAGCCCAAATCTGTGCATAGGCTACTCACTGTTAGTAAATGAGGGCCAGTGTTTTACTTTTAACTTAATTAAGGTATCCCTTTAACTGGGGGAAATACAGCTGTATTTCATGATTATTTTTTTTATCTCCATCTCTCCCCCTCCCTCTTTTTTACTTTTGTTTTACTAAACTAAGATTTAGGAACAATATGTATCAACGTGCCAATCTCATAAACCCTAAATAATATCTTAGCCTTTCCACAAAGCCACATGTGATTTTAATGTGTCAAGTATGCAGTTTCCGATTTTATTGTATAGGTCCTGAAGTAGGCCTCGCCGTATACGCATTGATTGACAGCTGAAAAAGAACAGGTCCTAACTTTCAGGTCCTTTCTTTATATGTCCATGGGTCCTAAGCATCAGTTTGATGGAAACGTTGTGATGTTTGAAAGAGTTTAAGCAGTAGGCCTAGTGAATGTAAATACATCGGAGAAGGGCTGACGGTGACTCGGGGTGCAGCATATTCCATCGGTTCGTCTCTTCTCCGCCACGGCAGCGGCCGGGTTACGAGGAAACTCACATAAAACCGGTCGCATTCGCTGCAGGTAGATCCCTCTATTCAAGGGAAAGGGCGAACGCGCTGCGTTTATCAGTGGATAAAAAGAGAGACCGCGGGTCACGGGACGCGCCCGGTCCTCTCATGTCCACCGCAGAACAGCTGTTAGTGTCATTCTACCTGTTGTGTCATTGAGGCGGAACGCGCTGCGTCAATTAGGCGCATATAAAAATAAAAAAAAATCCCCGAATAATAACGGGACTATTCGGAAATTATCCGTATCCGTATCTAACTCATTATCCGTGCTTATCCGAATACATATTCGGATTCGGGCTCATCCCTAGACCCAACCATCACCAATCACCATCAGGGGCACAGAGATGGAGATGGTCACATTCCTTTTAGTTTCATCGTTTGATTTCTACAATAGTAACTTCCTATCCTTTGTCTTGTTATAAACGTGTCATTATTAGACTGCGGTGGGTAAAATAAGTTAATGGATTATGAGCAAAAGGCTTCTGTGTTGGTTTATGCAACACTCAGCATGCCTTGCTCGTACAATGGACATCTTGTCGCTAGCAGGGAAAAACAATATGGCAGTCGCTGGCCCAAGCCTTCATGGGGCCCTAAGCGGAATATGATAAGAGGGCCCCTCTCTGACGATAGCGCTGCCCAAATTATTGACTTTTGTTGAATGTCTTTCACACACCCAGTGTTTTCTGCTAGTGCCTCCAATGTGCAGCTGGGTGAAAATAGTAGCCAGGTGAGATCCTGACCCTCCTAGGGGGGTCAGGGGGTATGCCCCCCTGGGACATTTTATTTTACCTTTTTAAAGTGAAATGCATGAATCTGGTGCACTTTGAGAGGAAAATTAAGAGGCTAAATCTGAGGAATTTTGTGTGGGCAAATAATTTGGAGACACTGGGTCAGATGAATTAGAAGCTATTGAAGAACGACACATAGATTATCCATACAAATATTAATTTAAAATTAAATATTATGCAGGGTCCTCTGGGTTGGGCTTGGAGCTCTTTTTCTTTTGTGGGACATATTTCTCTGTAATATAATGAATGCATTTAAATGCATAGAGAGGAACGAAGCAGAAGAACTCTGTTGTCCAGCTGTCTTTTTTTTCAGAGACGAGGCTGAAATAGGCTATAGACTATACACAGTGCATGGGCAACTGAGGGCAGCCCCATTTCCAAATGTTTTAAAATAAACTCAATACACACTGTGCATGGATGTGAACGTGACGTGATCAGTTAACTTCGGATTACCTCCCAGATTAACTGATTCAATAACTAGCCTATTAACTATCTGGACCAAAACCTTGTATTCCTTTTTTCGTATGATAACTTACATTTGCAAAATATGATGATAATATCAAACACACAAACTAAAAAAAATAAAAATAATAATGTTTTGCACCTAAGCGGTTGCCCCATGCAACCGCTTAGATCGCTTATGCCTCGGGCCGGCTCTGGCGGTCGCCTTGAAAGATTTCAGGGGATCTTGGTGCTATGCACCAATAAGAAATAGGGGTAGGCTTATCATATAGAGTATTGCACGTGGAAGTTCCTGGTTATTAACGTGGGGGGAGTTGGCTTCTCCCATCCTGACGTCAGGACGGGGTTAGTTCTGAACAGATATGGGGAGGTTTTCATAAAGGGGGACGGGGAGAAAAGGAGAGAGTTTTTTTGTTGTTGATACTTTGTCAGTGTCTAAACACACCGTGGACCCATCTTTATGTTAAAAAACATTGAAAAAGTGCATTTTGCATAATATGGGACCTTTAAGGAGGCCAAGGTCTTACAACATCTGCCAACCCCTGCTGTGCAGTGTCTACCATTCAGTGGTGGCCTGTGCTCTTTTTTTTGCTGTAGCATGTGTGGGAGAAGGCGCCCGCACAGCGACAAAAACAGCCTGGACAAGCTGGACCAGGAAGGCCGGCTCAGTGGTCAGGGCTGAGCAGCTAATGGTCCAGTAGGTGGCAGAGGCCAGAACTCTGAACAAACTGGGTTTAATACTGACCAACCCCACTCACCCACTCCACGCCCTGATCAAGAGCAGCACCTTCAGTGAGAGACTGATTGCACCGATGTGAAAAACTGAGAGATACAGGAAGTCTTGTATACCAGCTGTTATAAGGTTTTACAATGCACGAAAATAACATTCCCCTTATTCTAGTATTTATTTATTGTATTTTATCTTTTTAAGTATGCAAGCTATCTGAGGAAATGTGTGTTGTTATGTCTGTCATAAAGCTGTTGTGGCACTGTAATTTCCTGTAAAGGATTATTAAAGGATCTACATAATGTCGGTATATGGATGTCTTTGGTTATCTTGTTTTGCCTGATGATGGTCTTCTGACTGGAATGCTGAATAAAGTTACATGGAAATTGAGACAATCTGTATTTGAACCTTCTGCCTTCATGTCACAAAATGCACTCCTCAGAGTGCTACAATTATTTTTAGAGTCAGTTTTGCTACGTCAATCTATAGATCAATACATGTATTGGAGGAATAAAGTTGAAGTTGCTGAATCTACAGATAGTCAGACAAAGAATCTGAATAAGAAAGTTTGAGAAATGATGTACATACTAAAATTCCTAAGCAGAGTGGCAGAATGAAGAGTCTTGGGAGAGTTGGGTCAGTGTAAGCGAGGGGGACAGAGAGCAGCACCTGGAACAGCCCCAACAGGATGGTCACCACCTGCACAGAAAACAAGAGTTCAACTCATTGGAAGTTAGACGTATAGACTTTGAATTAAACATCTCAGACAGAATGGAGTCCTGATCTCACCGCAGCACTCTCAGGGTCAAACCAGGTTGAGAGGCGATGTAACCTGTGTTCAACTGCTGGCCGCGCCCCCACAGAGGACATGTTTCTGCAAACAGGAGAAACTCAAGTCACACATTTGGACTTATCTCAAGTCAAGAGGGTTTTTTACAAATCCACTTTTGTTATAAACAAACCAATACATCTCTAGATTACAGCCAGAGGACAGGGTATAAATGGTAAATGGACTGTACTCATCTAGAGCTTTCTCGACCACTCAAAGCTTTACACTGCCGTCGCATTCACCCATTCACACACAGATTCACACACAGTTATGGCAGAGGCTGCTGCCCATCAGACATCCTGAGGCTTTTGATCTTACTTCATTGTTAGCTCTCACTGGGCCTCAGAATAGTGGGTACTGGGTATATGCACATTTCCATGCAAACCTCTGCATTTATCAATTTGGACGTGAGTGTAGGGTACGCTCAAATCTCAGAAGAGTTTTGTAAACAGCATGGACTTGCAGAGCCGGCTGTGCCCCGTAGCCTATGACTTTGTCGGACAATCTCTAGATTACAGTCAGTGATTACACATTCTATCACAGACCAAGTCAACACTATTGGATTCTATCTATCTATCTATCTATCTATCTGTCTATCTATCTATCTATCTATCTATCTATCTATCTATCTATCCATCTATCTAGCTGTTGTCATTAGATTTGACACTGCAAACCATAATCAAAGAGAAAGAGGAGCAGGCTGTAACAGGAAAGACATGAACAGATCCAAAGAACAACAGAGTGAATGTCTGGTTATGAGAAAGGAAATAGACAGTTGGAAAAGAAGGAGAGGGAGTAGCGTGTGAGTTTCTGCTGTGTGTGTATGTTGGAGGAAGGAATTGTGCAATAGAGAATAAATTAGGTAGTGAAAGAGGGAAAAAGGAACAGAGAGTGAGAGAGTGTGTGTTAGTTAATGAAAACAACATGCCAGAAAGCTTTAGGACAGACAAGAATGCTGCAGAACGATAAGCAGATTTGGTGAGAAAAGGAGGAAGAGGAAGATGCGGTTCGTATTGCGTTATATTGCGATATTGCACATAGTTAAGTGAAAATGTAAAAACAGAGCTGGAAAATCAGTTGCTGTGTACAATCGGGGTGGTCTTCATAAACCACAACGCATTAGATTTATAAATCAGTTGTCAAATAACCATCTTTTTTGCACCTACAGGAGCGGAGGTTGTATTTCACAACCCATTAAGACTTAAAAAACATTTGATCAAAATATCGATTTATGGAGATACATACATAGCCTAAATCGCTAGCGGGCCGGACTACGTACCGCAGCGACAGAACTGAGGCATCAGGTAAAAAATGCTGGGGAGGCTTGGTTGTCTTTACGAACAAGCACTGGACCGCTGACGCTACAGTCACTGAGAGATATTGCTCATCAGACATAGAAATTATGGTAGTTGAATGCAGACCCTTCCATCTTCCAAGATTTTTCTGTGGTATTTATTACAGCTTTGTACTTAGCTCCAAGGGCTAAAGCTAATGTAGCATTGGGCTACCAGCGTAATGCTATCAACAAACAACAGAACTCACATCCTGATGGGGGTTTTAACGTGACTAGTGACTTTATTCACGTCAACCTAAAGACAGTAGCCTACTTCCGAGGTTTCCGAGGTGTAACATGTTAAATTCCCAACTCGGGGGGAGAACACTACTAGACTATGTTTACTCCAACATTCCTAAAAGCTATAGGGCCCTGCCACTGATTTATCAGTCAAATGTACACATTTCCCATTAATTTAGGATGTTTCCTAGCAATGGAAATTATCAGAATTTATTCAGGATGAAGGGCAGAGAAAATATGATTGTTTTAAAAAAAGTTGTCTTGGGTCTCACTTTACCCCTGCATAGGGGTAAACTGAGACAGACCAGAGAAATCAAGGGGGTAAACTGATCCACTTACTTTTTCCACTCTGAATTTACCATACCAACACATGTTGTAATTGTTAGAATCCTGACAGCTAGCTTGAAAACCACATATTCCAGAACTAATTTCGGACTAGTAAAAGACTTTTCTAAACACTTGAAAGTAACTCTGATCAAATACAACATAAAATTCATAATGTTTTAATTACAGTTTTTCTCAGTTGCTTTGGTGTTTTTCTCAGATCATAATGAAAATTCTCATAACTATTAGTTCAACCTCCGCAACATTTAGTCATTTGAGCACATCATAGTAGCAATTTCTCCTTCCTCTGAACAAATTGCAAATGCTTTTGGACATGTATCAGTTGCTTTCATACAATTCTCTGCTGTTTTATAACATTGCCATTTGCTTATGTCATGTCAGTCAAAATGAACTATACTTATGGATGCTGAATAGTCGTTCCCAATAAAACTAATAGTCTTCATTTAATTGCTTGAGTCATTACATACAAAATTGTTGAACTAGTTTTATACCTTTTCTTTATCATAGATACTTTCCTCGCTGCATTGCAAGGGATAATATCCGTTGTGATGTAGATGAAAATGTGTGGCCAGACAGACAGGAACGTCTGGATGTGCCAGAATGATTTACCTATATATGTTCAGTTACAATATGTCCTGTTATCTTGTTCACATTTGTGCACAGCTCTACCAAAAGGGTGTTTTTTTATGTTTGTTCTAAATAAGTGACTGAAGTGTATTTTTCTTTTGCACAATGCTGTAGAATTGCAAAGAGCATATACAGTAAAAATGTGAAACATACGTATTCAGTGTCTTGTACTCACTTACTCCCCTAACTACAGCAATGTGTAACTTTACTGTAGTTTTCAAATGGCTGTACAAGTAGTGTATAGTGCTGTCTTGAGCATTTTCAGGTAGTGTCACCGAGTTCTGACCTTTTTTTTGCATTGGAAAACACTGAGAAAATAAACTGTCATAATGAAAACATGACAAAGCCATTTGACTATCTTGTTCATAAACAATGGTGTCAAGACTTCTCATTTTAATGACACTGGCAGTTTCATTGACATGAATACTTGCTTTTGAGGAATAGACTATCCATTTTGAGCAAGTGACGTACTTTTGCAGGTTATCCACTAGGTGTTGCAGTTTGCACTAATTGTTTTGAGAAATGCAAATGTTAATAGTGATGTGAGAAAAGCACCAAAGCAACTCAGAAAAACTGTAACATTCAAATGACAGATAGATCCAGTTTGATTAAAACACAGTCTGGGGGTCAGAACACTGGACCCTTTGAGCCAGCTAGTGTCTGGGGATCAGAGCAAAGGACAATCAGAACCAGCTAGAACAGCCTAGGACTCAAAACACAGGAATAGACTCACCTGTTATTTTCCATCTTTTGAGTCTTTGATTGATATTTTTCTGCATTTGTTTTTTTGGGATCATTCATTGAATAAAGACATAGTACTTAGAGTCCATTGATGTTAAAGGTCACTCTCCTGTCCCCCACATACACACCTGCCAAACCATGCCCTTGCTGACACCCCTTCAACCCCCACCTCTGGCCCGCATTATCTCTATTCAAACTAGTGTCCTTGCAACCTTAAATATAATGGATTCCTTCAAAGAGAGCGAAGACACTGTCTCACTTTACCCCACAGCATTTGTCTCACTTTACCCCACCGCCACAATTTGAGAAAAAACTATCTCTCTTGGAAATTCAGGCTAATCTTCAGCTAGCATCATCACATGGTTTTATATTGGTAGTTCATCAACATGTCTGATAGAAGTTTTTCTACCTGGATCAATTTGCTTTGGCACAACCGTTGATTAATGCTGGGTTTACACTAGAAGACTTTTCAAAGACTGAAGACTGACACCGTCTCACATCCAAAGACAATCAACTCACAACTGAGGACAATTAATTATTAATTCTCTGAGTTTTAAGTCACAGAAAGAGATTTTGAAAAGACAGGGGGTCTCATATTGCAAGACTACAACTAGATTCCTTTTGAGATGAATTTTATTTCCAATCCTGCTACCGGGAATTTGACTTAATTTCAGTCAAATAAAAAGTATTTTTTTAGTAGACTGGGTGTTAAGTAAATATAAACAACTATATCACCTAGGCTAAATGTCATGCATGATCACTTTAAAAACTGCAAACGCGATTGTGATTTTATTTAATTAAAAAAAAAGTTAATTCACTATTCCGAGCGGGGGACATCCTGTAGTTATTTGACCAGCTTTATTTGCTGATGTTGTCCCCCAATAACTCTAACTCCTAACCCTAAATGTGACGGTTAAGTGTTAAGGGTGCGCGGATGTCAGCTTGGTTCTCCAGCCGAGGCTGCTAGGTAAAAGTGTCTGAAGAAAGTGTCTCACAGGCGGACAGGGTCGCAACTAATGCCGCTCCTACTGCGTCGTGTTTGGTGCACGAGAAAGTGCACCCGTTGACAGTGTTCACATCATTTCACTTGAGCCAATCCCTCAAGAACCACGATAATATCAAACCTGTTTGATAATGTCGGAACGTCAAGACGTGAAGAAGACTGACTGAAATTGGGTCTGATGACCACCTTACACCAAACGACTGAGATTACGTGCGCGAACAACTCCAGCAACACTCCCCTGATTTCAGTCCGACATTGGAAGATTGTCTGCGACTGTCAAATCGTGTGAAAAGTAGTGTAGTGTAATTTAGCCCAGCATAAATTGACAGCAAGAAAAAATTACTTTTAAATGCAATACAAAAACATGCTTACAACATCACCATGAGGTCCTCTCCTTCATGGTCAAGGGGAAATGGGAGGGGCTTGAGAACATAATGCTCACATAACCAAAAATGTGTTCCGTTGCCTAGATACAGGGGGTGCCTCACATTACCCATGTCTCACAGTACTCTGTTCTCCCCTACATGTTAAAAACACAAGAAAAATCTTCTCAGGGGGGATCCCCCCAGACCACCATACAGGGGTTTAGGTTGCTGACTTCATTGTCCATTCACTTGTTGTTCGATGGCCGCCCCATTCTTGGTCTGTGTCCCACCTGGCCACCCCAGTCAAAATGTCCTGGCAACGCCACTGCTCAGCGTTTTATTTACGCATCATTGTCCTAGGCATATTATGGACTTCAAGAGAACACTCACTGATTTCTAAAACAAAGTCAGAATTGTTTACTTACCGCGTCTCAAGGTTTGCAAGTACAGAGCTGCCTTAGATGTTAGATGTTCTCGATTACACCAGCAGGGTTTGAATGTCACACGGAGAAAACTAATGAACTTTTTACGGTTAAAAAAGACAAAACAACAACATATATACCGGAATTGCACGGCACTCGGACAGGAAGGGAAGGAGGAGCTCTAATTATCTGGAGACAGGGACGTCTCTCTCTCTCTCTCTCTCTCTCTCTCTCTCTCTCTCTCTCTCTCTCTCTCTCTCTCTCTCTCTCTCTCTCTCTCTCTCTCTCTCTCTCTCTCTCTCTCTCTCTCTCTCTCTCTCTCTCTCTCTCTCTCTCTCTCTCTCTCTCTCTCTCTCTCTCGTTCTTTCGGTCTAATAAAAATATCCAGCACCACCCGACTGCGATAAACAGAAGTCAAGGAGGCGAAATAAAAGTCTACAGAGAGTGGACGGAGGAAGCCCAGACTTATAAAGGAGGAAACCTCTGAGAAGTTGTCACTAGAAGAGAAGGTAGGTATGAGCAGTTTGTGCGTGTGTGTCTTGTTGCGGTCAGTGTGAAAGGGTCCTGCAGTTTACACCAGTTGATTGGTTCGTTCCGTTATCAGCGCAGAACACAGGCTCACGACATTTAGGCTACTTCAAGTCATCATAAATGAGCGACAGGAATAAAGCCTACGCAATAGGCCTACGCTATAATCAATTTGTGCGTAACGTGGGCGTAAACCTAAAGCATCAACAGACAACAGATGCTGAGTGTTGCGATCATGGACATAGGTTGCGATCTGCCTAGAGCTCTGTGTTGAAAGGAGACCCGCTTACTATCACACTGGTGCGCCATGATCCTACTGTATTTGGTCGTTGTAACGTGACGTAGGCCTACTCTTGGATCAAACCAGCCTATTTTCCTCTGGGGGTTGAACATCCGGGAAGTAATAAACTAATCAGTTCACAGGCTGGAGGAAGCATCACTAGGAGCTCAGATAGAAAAGGGAACAAATGAAATGCTCCTTGTGGGCCAAAATGTAGCCTTTATTTAGCCTGTTTTGTTGTTTTGTAGCTAACTGTCGTCATCGTCATCACCTTTATCTTTACTTTATTGATTTCATTACAGAAACATGTTTTCATTCGTCAGTCCGTCTTCAGTTAATAAATACTCTTAACTACTATCACCTCTGAGGCCTAGTATTGCCTCAGATATCCATGATGATGGATAAAGCCAGCCTTGACAAAGTCTAGTCTGGGCACCTTGGATTAATCAATTGCACAAACACCCATCCAGGATGAAATGGGTCCGCGTTGTCAAGCCATGTAATTCTGTTAAGCCCACAGCTTTCAGAAGTAGACCCAGAGATCGATCACGGATTTACTGACGTAGAAATGGAAAAGACTGCTCATTTCCAACAATTCCTTGCTAGTTTAGAAAGTAAGTGAGGGGGATGTTCATGAAAGCAGCTGTATTCTCTGCCAACTGATCTTTATGCACCTGTATTGTTTAATGATAAAATAGTTGACAGTGAGCAGTCTACAGGTGCATCTCAAAAATTACAATGTCACGGAGAAGACTATTATAGAAAAGAAAATGTCATATATTCTAAATTCATTAAACAAAGTGAAATATGTCAGGCCTATGGTGGGGTATTAGTCCAATAGTGAGGAAATACATTGGGAACTGTGTGGAGCCACAATCTGTACCTTGCCTACTTAAATAACACTTACCTGTTACAAGTGGAAGAGTGACATACACTGCTGCAAATTTGAGTCTTGCAAACAAGACGTTGTCTTTGAATATTTATTACAAATTGTACATTTTCAAAGTAACAGACAAAACCATTTCAAGAAAATATATTGTTTCCTGAGACGAAACAAACGTAGTCCTATTTGGGACCCTTATCCCACATCACTGACTTAATTTAAACAGCATTTGCAACTTCATCTGCCATCGATAATCAATTGTATAAATAAAGCCTGCATAGTGTATTTCTCAAACCTCAATATGAACAGCCTATCACATACATTATTATAATTTGTTTTATTTTATATTAATCTAATTGTTGACAGTGCAGTCTACAGCATCTAAAAAGTTAGAATATCATGGAAAGTCCATTCAAAAAGTGAACTTTCGCAGATTCATTAAACAAAGTGAAATATGCCAGGCCTTTTTTTTTGGATGATTGATTGATCATGGAATAAAAAATCTAGTATCTCAAAATATTAGAATATTACATAATACCAATCAGAAAAAGGATATATAATACAGAAATGTAGACCCTCTGAAAAGTATGTTTATTCTATTAATTTCACTTCATGTTTAATGAATCTAGAATATATTAAAGTTTCACTTTTTGAATTGAATTACAGAAAAAAAGGAACTTTTCATTGATATTCAAGATTTTTTAGATTGTATCTGTATTGTAACTGCAAGGAAACTTCATTGAAACCACATTTGCAACTTCATCTGCCATCGATAATCAATTGAATAAATATAGGCTGCAATATGAACAGACTATCACATTAATTATTATAATTTATATTATTTTATCTTCATCTATAATTATAATTAAATATATAAAAAAGTAGAACTATTTAACTAAATGACAATGTAGTCCTTTATGTGGTACTTTAAAACAGGCTAACAAAAATAAAGCAATACACAGAAGATCATGGAATAACTGTTAAACACCTTGATTTCAGATCGGAGTGACAGCTGACCGAACAAATCAGGCAACAGAATAAGTTTAGCCTTTACGTTAAGCCTGTCAGGACCAGGCTAAACGTCTGTCAAACTGACTGACAGACAGGATTACCAAAATATCTTGGTTTTATGCAATAGGCTTCTGGACTTGAATTTGTTTGCACGACGCGTAAAAGCAAGGAGCCCATGTGAGCCTCTTAGCGGCCTTTAAGGGATAGTTTCTACACCTTTTCTTTTATAAGAGGCAGCAAAACGACACACACCTGTTGATAGCAGGAGCGTGACGGTCCATGTGACCACTGTTAGCTGTCATAACGACGTTTGTAACACACTGCTGTTTTGTGTGAACTGAGCTGTGCTGTCCTCTGCAGTGATGGCAGTGTCAGTGTCCAGGGATCTGACGGTGCAGGTGTTGAGGGATGTGAACGCTGTCAAACTGACTGACAGACAGCAGGCTTTACGCGCGGCCATCCAGAGAGGAGAGCCCAAATGTCTGGGGGTGAGTCTGCAGCTCTCACTTCACTTCACTCACTTTCACACATGATGGCTGGAGGTTTGTGGGAAGGTTGGACTGATAGAAGAGTCAAAGTGTCTCTCATGTTTTAATATGTGATCATCCTATAGCTCGGTGAACTCTCTTATGAACATGTGCATTGCCATTCTATCTTCATAAAACATTTGCTTTTATTTCAAATCCAGCATTGTTTCTATCCATATTTACTTTCTAATCATCAGCACAGATATTCTTAGATCAAGTTAGATCATGTCCACTTCACTTTAGCAACTAATCATCATAACGTTACAGTCATCTCAAAACCAAAAATTGGTTCATTAAGATTTGAAAGAAAACAACAAACAAAGGGAATCTGTAAGGATGTATAAACCACTAATAAGTGGACCTTGAGTTATTCAGCTCTTTATAAAGTGAATTTGGGTCCACACCTGTGTTTGTGTTTGTGTGTGTGTGTGTGTGTGTGTGTGTGTGTGTGTGTGTGTGTGTGTGTGTGTGTGTGTGTGTGTGTGTGTGTGTGTGTGTGTGTGTGTGTGTGTGTGTGATTCAGGTCAGTCAGGTGATGTTGGGGCTGATGGTAATGTCCTACTCCATTCCTCTGCTCTTCACTGAGTTCACTGAAGTGGTCAGCTTTGGAGTTCCTTTTTGGAGCGGTCTAACGGTGAGTGTGTGTGTGTGTGTGTTTAAGTGAGTAAGACTTACTTTTTATATCGGTTATCATTTAGATGTGTATGATTGCATGCCGGCAATAACCACCATCAGGAAATATCACTTTGAGGGATTTTCTTCAAACTTTGCACACATGTTCACTCTGACTCATAGATGAACTGAGTAGATTTTGTAGGTCAATTTTTAAAGGTTACAGCTACCTTCCATATTGTGAGGTCTCAGTGACCTTGTACCATATTGTAGCTTCTTAGGTGCTGACCGTCTTCCTGTGTGTGTGTGTGTGTGTGTGTGCGTGTGTGTGTGTGTGTGTGTGTGTGTGTGTGTGTGTGTGTGTGTGTGTGTGTGTGTGTGTGTGTGTGTGTGTGTGTGTGTGTGCTCCCAGTTCATGACAGCAGGAGTGTTCGCCATCTACTTGGACAAACACGGCACCATGAAGAATGTGAGGGTGTAGACAATACTCACACACACACACACACACACACACAGCTAGACAGGACATGTACATAGATGGCTGTATACACAACCTATCCTACATTGAGTCACAAACTCCATTTAACACTTTTCTCTGGTGCATTTTGTTATGTCATCAAATCTTTTGTTTGTGTTTTGTAATCAAATACATGGACTAAATGAAAATGCCATGCATGCAGAAAGGCCCAGCTGGGATCCCCTCTGGTCTCCTCAGCCATTCTGTAATCCGTGTGTGTTCCTCTTCTCCAGCTGAAGGTGTGTTTGGTGGTGTGTGTGCTGTCCACTGTGCTGTCAGTGGTGGCTGTAGTCATCTACTCTGTGGACATGGGCAATCATCCTGAGGTAGCCTGCATCAAGACCAGTGAAGACAACCACTGTAACAACCAATACTATGCCACGGTTGGTATAGGCTTTATTTGCTCTACCCATGCTGTGTTTTATGCCCTTTATAACTGCCCTGCTCTGCTGTGGGATAGGGTTGAAGTGAAAAGTTATGGAGGACCTTATGAAAAGCTGTGTCACTTTTGGTTAGAAACGTAATGTCCTGTGTTGACAAGTTTTCAAGGATAAATATGGGGGAATAATGTTGACATGCTATATATCTTTATGTCTAAAAGTAATGAAATGAAGCTGACTGGACAACAGTGGGACATGTCCATGTAACTGTCCTTTAGATTCCTTACACTGATAAAAAACCTTCTGGCTCTGGTCTGATACTCCTCACCTCTGCTGACAGGGAGAGAGAGCCTACTGTCACAATGAAGGCCTTGTTGAGTGTGTCTCAGTGACTAAAGTCAGTGTGAATGCTGTGTGTGATTGACTCCAGAAGCTGAGCAGAGGACTGAAGTCCACTCTCCTTCTCTTCACCCTGGCCCAGACTGTCATCTCCTCCATCTTCTGCTTCCTTCTCTTCAGACAGAGAGACAGCGTGGGACAGTACGCTGTAAGACTCTCACTGGTTTTACCAGTAGTGCCGAGATCGTTTATCGGCCTGTGGCATGTGCCACAGCGACCACTGACATACCATGGCATGTGCCGCTCAGTAACGGTACATGCTGATCCCCACAATGTTTTTAATGGCACATAGGCCTACCATTTTACATAGGTGGCATGCCAGCGGAAAAACGGTAAGTGCCATGATTAAATGGCATGCCACTTATCTAAAATGGTATGTGCCATTTAGCTCTAAATCTCTGTTATCGATTAGTCAGACCTGCTCAGTTGGCTAGGCTAACTACCGTCACCGGAGAAGGTCCGGCTGTTTTCAAAAGCATCTGTAATTTCAAAAGCAACAGAAAACAGATCACGCATATCCTAACAACAGAACGGACGAGAGAAACGTATACATCCTTTTATTTGCGGCGTTATGTTGTGATACAGTGTCAATAAACACCAAATATACGTATAAAGCTATACATTTACAGCAATAGTTGTCATAAAATTATAGGGGGAGGCAGGGCGTGCTGGTGTCATGTAGGGAGCAGAAGAAGCCGCAGGATACCATTGTTGGCCAACTGTCAATAAAATGAAATAAAAAAAAAACTTTGTTGGCCGGCATATAACGCTACTGAGCGGTCCACTGCGACAGGGACTAAACCTGTTGGTTCCACTGTAGCCACTACACCACAGCCCTCACACTCTTTCTCTTTATCAGCCAAAAACACTTCATCCATCTACTCAAAGTGCATCAACATATCATGTGAATGCTTAGCTCTGGATTACACATGCACATTGGGCTGATAGACATGCTGGCCTTTTATTACTATGAAAGCTGATCAGTCAGTCTGGTGCTTTTAGGAGGGCGTGTCTGTATTCTGCCGGTCCACTTGTGGTTTTGATTCATATTTTTACATGGTGGGATATGACAAAAACTCCCACTATGGTGATCAAGGATTCCTTTAAGTATGAATAAAATCTGGTTGAGCCTGACCTGACCTGAATTGGGGCTGTTGCTATGACGATACAGTACATATAGTCAATTCTTGACACTGTCTTTAAGTGGACCATGCATTAAGATTTTGGCTTGAACTAAAATGATAAATAGCTGATAGTACAACAGGGCTTGAAGGTCACATGATGATCAGCTTACTGTTAACTCAGGATTCAACCCAAATGATGATAAACATGTGAAAAGATTAGGTTAGGCATTAACTAATGATTAGTTAAGTGTTACTAAGCATAACAGTTAGTTAAGGCGTAGGTTATGCTTATTAAGCATGACCTAATAATGTATTAACAGTAATGTAATGACTAATTAATGCTTAGTATGCATTTACTAAGCATTAACTAACAGTTCATTAATGTGCCCTTATTGTAAAGTCTTACCCTTTTTATATACATATTCAGAGTATCATATCTCCAACAATAAGTAAATAATCAATGGATTATCATTGGGATTTAAATTTAAATTGAGCTTTTCTTTCAATTGAATCTGTATTTCTCATGTAATATACCAAATTACATTAGCCTGGAAATCCAGATCCACAGCTAGAACAATAGAGGGTCTGGCCACGATCAATAGACCTTTCCAATTCAAGGGGCAGAACCAACACGTGCATTTCACCACTGCACACAATTGGATAGCACTATGACCAATCAGAGCAATGAACAAGGTGATGTATTAAGCCCCGTTCGTTTAGCAAACTACGGGGTTAACTGGTAAATTAATATTTTGCTGTGTTCGGTCGGCAACAGAACATTCTTCTTCCTTGCTAATGAAAGATTTGAGTGCCGTCTTCCAAATCGTTTAGTGTATAGGCCAAAGCCGTTTCAAACTCAAACAACGAATCCGCATCCATCTTTGTTGTTTACTATCACGGCTTCGACAGTGCATTCACAGCACGTCGTCACCCGGCTACGCCCGATCCAGTGCTCCATACAAAGGGCTCTGGCCCGCCCATATTAGATAAAAAGATTTGATTGGCAGCTCCGAATTTTCGGACATAGTTAATGAGATCCAATGGATCACGTCCAGACCAACAGGCTGAGCAAATCTAAATTTGCCAGCAGCAGGTCTGGGTTTCCAGGCTAAAATGACATAGTTCTTTCCTGGAAATTGAAAGTAATTATCAGGAACTGACAGACCCCACTTCTTTTCATATCTAACAGTATGAAATGTCCTACTCAAATAGTAAAAGCTTTTGATATGAGATGTGCAGAGGTTAGCATGGATACTAATGCTCTCTCTGTCTTTCTCCAGTCTCTCACTCAGGCTGCTCCATCCACCCCCACAGCACTCACACCCCCTGACCTGAACTGAGCCCTGCTTGGACCAGCAGGCTGTGAGCTCATGGCTGTCGGCTCATCAGGTCACTCATCATCACTGTATTACACAATGACTCTACTTTGTATCTATGACTTATCCACTGTGTTAATAGACATGTCACCATGAGAAGAGCATCTGCTTTTTGATTGTTTTCAGGAATGTGTCACTATTTACCTGAATATTAGAATATTGGTACACTTAAGCAAAATACTTCACAACTTCAATTAACAACAGAGTTGTAATAAAATAAAAGAATTGAAGGAATGTAAGAAATAATAACTCAGGAGACATGTACAAATGCATTAGACGAGACGGAGGGAGAAATCCTGATTGATGAATAGACAAAGAGATGGTTCTCTCCTGTGGTAAAGTCATCATTAGACACTTGTGTGGCCATGAAATGTGAACTGTATCCTGGTGATGCTAGCTAACTGTCTGTCTGCTACAGGGCGCAGAGTGCAGCCATGTGTGTAGGAGGTGGAGACATGTTAGTGGCTGCAGACTCACAGTGAGACACAGAGACATAAAGGAATCAGCAAGAATATGGAATATATACAAACTAACTGACTGCTTAAGTAGTATCATCCTTTAGGACACACCTATACATACAGCACATAAAACCTACATTCAAAGCTGCGTCACTCACGATCACCTGTGAAAGTGATTTTAGGTTCATTTCACCTGTACTTTGGATCTCCAACATCTAGTTAGCCAGCTTCAAAACTCTTAAAGTGGCTGATGTGCTCAACTGCTCAGGACTGTTTGAAAAGTCACCACATTGGAAACAGAACAGTCTGGATCCTCTAACAAAGTGAAAGACGGTTATGTGGTCTTCTGAGATGAAAATGAAGATTTTTGACATCAGATTAAACAGTGTAATTCAAATAGCAGCTCCACAGTAAAGACTGGTTGTGGCAGCATCATACTGTTCTGCAACACACCTTGTTAAGGCCAGGACACACCGGTCCGACTACCCGAAAATTAAGTCTGCCGTTTCAGGCAGCTCCAGTCTGCCCGTCGCGGCCAAAAAAGTGCCAAGAACACACCGAGCCGTCTACTGACTTTCCGTACGCTCGGCATGCGCGGGATGTAATGTCTCCATAACAGCAGGCGGCGCTAATCTGTATTGTGGCCCAAACAAATACGGAAGCCGAAAATGATGGGACAGCTCTCTAGACCATAAACAGAAGCCCCTTTAACACAGAGATTGCGGCATATTGACGGAACAACATCACTCCAATATGCCGGCTTTGCTTGCTTCTGTGTTATTTACACAGAACCAAGCAACGCAGTAGCCCCTTTTACACAGCGTTCCGGAATGAAAGAGGTGCTTGTAAACAGCGTCAGGTCTGACGTAAACATTTAGCGCCGCGCCGGTCAGCTGCTTTACAACAACAACACTGGCCGGTGAATTGAGAGCAGAAGTGCTGGCGCTTGCAGTAAGAGGGCCGTATTTTACTGTCCCCACGATGTGCCGGTTGATCTCGCGACGCGCTGAGTCCAACATCTCTGGGACTGTTAACCAAACTGACAAAAATCACTCCGCTGCTCACTGCTTCACCTCTGTGTCTGTGTCTCTGTGTGTTTGTGTGACAGGTTGGCTGTGAGCGAGTCTCTTTGTGAGAGCAGCGATCAGACATACACACACACACAGTGTGTGAAGTCAAGTTATTGTAGACAGAATTAAAGTGTGGATATATGCTCAGACTTAGGATAATAATAGCGGCGGCGATCCGGTCGCAGCCTAGCTTAGCCTAGCCTAGCTTTCCCATTGTACAACTTCCCCCGGGCAGAAATAGACTCATACACTCTGCAAAATGAAGCGTGGGGGTTTGTATTGAGCAGCGGACCTTATGACCAGCTAGATTATACGCCGTTCCTTTTATTTGGTGATTTTTACGGGACATCAGGCCGCCGTGGTTAATCTTAAACACACGTCCTTCAACTGCTAACATGGTCGCATGTTTAGAACGTAGGCTATGGAACGTCAAACGCCCCCCTGTTCCGCAACAACAAGCTGGCCGCATTTAAACAGAGAGGCGGAACTGATTGTGTCGGGAATCTTACTACCCCCGAGGTAGTAAAATTCCCGGAACAATCTCTCGCACCTTTCTTCCCTCGTTCCGCAACGGTCGCATTTATACAGCAGGGCGGAGGGCCGAAATTCCGGCATATTCCCGGCTTTCACTGGCTGTGTAAAAGGGGCTATAGATAGAAATACGTATTTATATTTATGGACCATAAAGAGCACCATTTTAAGCAGAGTGTCGAGCATGGTGTCGAGCAGTCAACAAGGGTTGATGCATGTGAGTACTCGCTGAACGAAACAAACAAACACATTAAAACAATGGCTAACTGTTGTTAGCTGTTTGTGCTACCCGCCTCACTTCCGGGCTTCACTGATTCGCTAGCCCTCCACCAATCAAATTGCTCCAACTGAAAGACTGCCTGCCGGCTCAAAAGAAGTCCGACGACATATACGACGACCGACGTCACGCGGCACACACCAAACAGATTTGTGTCCCCGCCCCTTCCAGACTCTCCGACGGTGATTATTGGGCCGGTGTATCCTTGTCTTTAGGGTAGCTAGGTTTAAATGAATGAAGCTACACTCAAGACTGAAACTAGTGCCCATGGTTCCTCTATTGACCTGAATGAGAGGAATCAGTTATAGGCTACCATCAGTTTCTATTTGTACCTAATCTGGGCCAGACCTGCACTTATGTTTCACCAAAGGTACTGCAGTGCACAGAGAGATGCCAAAATAACAAACTAGTGCATGCTGGGAAGAAACCTCCCTTCATTAGCAATGCTGCACTTTGGTCAATGTGCCCACACAACAGGTTTGAATGATGTGGTGGTCTTCATTTTGTTTGTTCAGTATGTTTGACACTAAACATACATTCTCATATGCACTTTCTTCTTTTTCTAAACTGTTGTCGGCCCAATGTTGTAAAAAAATGTGTTCTTTCATTTTGTACCATCTCTTTGATATAGTTTTGGTCATTTTATACAAATAAAATCATATGGACATTTATGTCAATGAAACCTGTGGTCCAGTGACATGCATGTATGGTGTGGTGTTATAAAGACAGCTGAAGGAATGGGCTTTAAATGCTCTGTCAACAGGTGATTGGCTCTAAGAACCCATGCCCTGATTGGTTAAAGCACAGTTACAGTTGTTACAGGACAATTGAGTTTGAATACATCGACAACGTGTTTATATTAGTCATCTGCAAATAAGTGATCAAACTAAAGTCGTATAATACCACTTGGACATCACCTTAAACACAAGCTAATCGAACACTTGAACTTATTTTGCTGGACATAATGTTTTAAAACAGCCTTGTAGTATAATAACAAAATTCATAGATTGAGGGACGTACTTAATACCCCAAATGTTTGTATTAGGTTGAGGGGAGTAAGAACTTCTGTTCTTAATAAAGAGTGTCAAGTGTATCAGCCTCTTTGTGTGTGTGTGTGTGTGTGTGTGTGTGTGTGTGTGTGTGTGTGTGTGTGTGTGTACAACTTTTGATTAGTCAGTCAAACCTTGTTGAGTAAAATTGAAACCTTGTTGCAACTCAGTAGATATACTGAAATGGAAACGTTATACTAAACAGGTTGCAACTTTGTTTACTCAGACTGAAGCCTCACATTAACTTCAGCTGAACTTTAGTATTGTTGACTGTGTCTTTGTGTCAGCCAACATGGACAGGGAGAATGGTTAGAGCTACATAACATAAATGGGCATTTCCATTTGTTATTTGTTGTTCAAACTATTATATTTCCTCCAGGAATTATACCATCGAGATATAACATAAAATTGCCACCAAACACCGTCCTTGGATTTCCATACAGCAGCAAAATGATTACAATGCTATTCAAAGATTAGAAAGGACACTACCATTTAAGAATAGAGCTGAGATGAAAATTGGCACCAACCAGTGGTCAGAGGGAGAATAACAGGGGGACTTTTTACCTCAAGGGGGCGTCTATATGATCTTACCCTGGTTCACCCCAAATGACACGTACATGCAAACAATCCCACAGTAGACTCCAGCACGTGAATGCATCAGTTTAGATAATACAGTCAATGTTTTTTTTATTAGATGTGACTGAACATTCTTTCATAAAGAAGTGGTTCCCGATCCAACAGCTGCCTGCCAGCCTGGACGTTTCATATCGTATCAGCCGAAGCACAGAGTTTAGGCTGTAAAACAAGTCACTCCGGAGAACAGTACTCAGTCAAGCAGGCGGAAAGTTGTTGCACACTCAGCCCAGTGGGTGGCAGACATGTTTTTTTTTTCTATGCTAAGATAGGCCTACCACTGAAGTTTGTTTAACATCCTGTGGAGTCCCCCGGTCGCTGCTTACCTGTAGATGTAGGAACTTTTTTTTAGCGCTCGTTGTGTTACTTTCTCTATATGTCCATGGTTACAGCCTACGGATAGCTTTTTAATCATTCCAGCATGTCTATCTCTTTAATATATGGAGCTTTCAGTGGGCTGTTCTTGTGTGTGCTCGGCGCCTTGTGTCTCTCTGTTACGGGGGATAAACATGGGGATAAAGTGTTCGAAAGTTCACCCGGAATGATCCACGAGCTCCGGGCAGTCCTTGCTGACATGGCCGGGGAGGGGAGGGCTTACCTGGGCAGGCTGGCCGGGGAGCAGACGGTGCTGTCAGCCAAGAAGGTAAGCACAATCTACACAACATATAGCCTAGAGATAGTTGTATAGCCTACAGCTCAAAGGTGTGGCTTACCAAATAATAGGCTACTATAATACGCAATATGGATCAACATAGGATATGTTTAAATATGGAACGGAAATGAAGCATAATTTGTAGGCTTGATCATTAACCTACAGCAAAGAGAGACCTAGGCTATACAAATGCTATTTTCTTACATGAGTGCTTTTTTCCAGGGGAAACCAGGGTTGGTTGGCACACTTTCCACTCTGTTAGGGGGTGGGCGATTATAGGCCTACCTTAAATTAATATCACTGTATATTTTATGTTTTGAATGGTGAATAGCCTATTCACTGTTACTTTTTTTGTGTAGCTTATATTTTGAGATCAGTAGTCTGGGCTATTTATTTATGTAAATACATGTAAAGTAAATGTTAGACATCATGACATCACATCACGTCACGGAAGCTTTAGCCTACTTAGGCTACCTTTGAATCAGTGGATGAAGACAATAGTCCTACTGCAGATAATAGCCTACTAAAGCCAGATAATATTACATACAGTGGCCTGCCATAGGCCTACCTTTTACACCTAGGCCTTCAGCGCCATCATACTGAAAATAAAACCCCTTAATACATTAAAAAAATATTTAATGAACCTTTAACCCTTTAACAAGTGGAATAAAATGACATCACACCAATGAGACTAAACATGGTGACTAAACCATCAAGAGCATAGGCAAACCATCAAGAGCATAGGCAAACCAATATTACGCAGCATGACAAGATGCTGCATCACAAAAAAGACCCCACGTCTAAAAGTCTAAATCATGACACATTCAGTGTAAACTTACCATGGTAAATGTGGGTAAGGCAGGCAGCTTTCACTGTCCTAACCATGTCCTCATCTAACCCTAACCCTACAGGCTTTCTCTCAGGTTGTGGGTGTGGTGTCGAGCAGTGTGGCCGGGGGTCTCAACGTACTCCTACAGTATGCTACACACTTCATGCAGGCTGCTGGACTCAAAGGTATACAACAACACACACTGAAGACTTTATACTGTCCAACCACAACTAGAGATGCACCAATCAACTGTTTTTCAGTACGATCTAATTCCGATATCTGGATATGGGCCGATACAGATACGGTCCCTTTATTATTATTATACATTTCTTTGTTGGTGGTGATGTTATGAGTGAGGTGAGGAAGGTTAGGAACTTATGCATTTGTAGGCAAACATTATATTACGTCTGTTTTATATTATATTACGTTTATATTACTGTTAACCTGGTCAGGACCAGGCTAAACGTAAAGGATAAACTTATTCTGTCGCGTGTATTGTTCTGTCAGCTGTCACTCCGATCTAAAATCCAGTTATTCCATGATCTTCTGTGTATTGCTTAATTTTTATTAGCCTGTTTTGAAGTACCACATAAAGGACTACATTGTCATTTAGTTAAATAGTTCTGCTTTTTTATTTATTTTACCTGAACCATTTACAATTAAATTAATTATGATTAGATTAAGATAAAATTATATAAATTATAATAATTTATGTGATAGTCTGTTCATATTGCAGGCTATATTTATACAATTGATTATTGATGGCAGATGAAGTTGCAGATGTGGTTAAAATGAAGTTTTTCACTTTGTACCTATAACCATATACGGGTGCATCTAAAAAAATAATAATATCAATGATAAGTAAATTTTTTCTGTATTTAATTCAAAAAGTGAAATTTAAATATGTTCTAGACTCATTACACATGCAGTGAAAATAATCTAGAATAAACATACTTTTCAGAAGGTCGACATTTCTGTATTATACAGGAACATCCTCTTTCTGATTGGTTTTATGTAATATTGTAATATTTTGAGATACTGGATTTTTTATTCCATGATCAATCAATCATCCAAAAAAGAAAAAAAGGCCTGACATGTTTCACTTTGTGTAATGAATCAGATGATGAGCAGCCTGTTTGAGTTTAAATTCAGATTGAATTCAGTTTTCAATAAATTGCAATAAATAACATAGGAAGTTGATAACCGCCTTCGTGATACCAGTCAGCTCTGAGCGAGGGTTTGTGTTATGTTGAACCAGATCAAGAAAATAGAGCCAGGCTCTCTTGAGCTTGCTTCGTAGTATACCCATCTTATAAGATATTAATGTTCAGAATATTCTATATGTTGTTTAAAAAATTAAAAGATTGTGTTCAGGCAGGAACATTTTTTTTTTCACAGAGACATTTCA
This sequence comes from Ammodytes marinus, assembly GCF_949987685.1. NCBI lineage: Eukaryota > Metazoa > Chordata > Actinopteri > Uranoscopiformes > Ammodytidae > Ammodytes > Ammodytes marinus. The sequence goes on from NC_137235.1 coordinate 21,117,186, forward strand.
AAATAAGACATTTGAGAGATGTAATCTCAAAACCGTGATACTGTGAAACCTTGGTATCTTTGCTTAAGGTTATCATACGGTCAGAATATCATACCTGCCCATGCCTGTTTACCTCTACAAGTCTCTTGGTGAGAGTCATGTCAATACAGTTTTTCAATTGAATTGACATTTAAGCTGTGCTCATTTTGATGTTTGACCCCTCAGACTTTATTGTACACTTTGTTGCTGTTCCCAGAGCTCAGCAGTTACCTTATTGGGTAACAGTAACAGTATCAAATGATGAGAAAAATCCTTGTCGTTAGTTGGGAGTTATTTATCTTCTGCCTGAAAAACACTGTGGCATTTTTTCTCAGATGCATACATTATACTGTATCATCTTAAACACCAGTGTGGGTTTTAGTGCAGATCATACTCACATGTGATGATCATGTCTTTGTAATCCTCAGCAAACTAAAGCTTTCTGTAAATACTGTTCTCTCTGTCTTACTGTCTCGTTATCAACAGCTGACTTTCCCGTGGACAGAGTGAGCCCAGAGGGTGTGGTCTTTGTTGTCCAGTGGCTTCTCCTGGCTCTCATTGGCTACTGGCTGCTCTCCCTCACCCTGCGATTGGTTGCCTCCACTCTGAGGCGGGCTCTGTGGATGCTGAAAGTGGGCGCGGCTCTGGCCTGTTTTGTATTGATCCTGAGCGACCACAGTGTGGGCACAGAGACCATAGCTGTCCGGTTGGCTGTGCTGGTGGCTGCCTGCATCCTATTGGGTGTGGGGAGTGGGCGGGGCTCGGATCCAGCCAATCAGACGGCTCGGCTGGAGGAGCAGGTGAAGATCCTGGAGAGACGGCTGAGAGAGATGGAGAGGTGGAGGAAGACGGAGGAGTGAAGGAGTCAAATCTCCACAACCTTCTGGTAGCTTCTGGAACTTCAGGAGCAGAACATTACAAACCTTACAGTTTTTTTTTATGAGTTTAAAAATCAATTAATTACTCGTGATTTGTTACTGACACAATATAATGACCTATTCATTCCAGGTAGCAGTGAATTGTTTGTCTACCTTTTTTTTGTTTCTTTGTATTTGTTTTGTATTTTTTTACTGATTCTCTCTTTAAAATTACAATGGGTTCACATAATGTACTACAGTGTGAAGGAGCAGGTGAGCAATCTTCTTCCAACATCAAATGTATTAACTACTCTAAATTATTGGATTAAATAAACATTTTGGAAAAGAATTGTATTTGCTTTCCTGTTGGGACTTAGGTGAGCAGATTGATACCATGCTCTTGTCTCTGGGTTCAGCCTATGCAGTCGCTGGATTCATCACAGATTGGGTTAGCCTAGCTTAGATGTTTTTTCATGCCATTCATTTTGCAAGCTTTCACATCAGTGACTGAATTTCACTGAGCAACACTGCATCTTTTTCTTTTTCGGGCCTTTGATTTTTCTGAGGTTTTGCTTCAGAATTGTGCACATCTGATCTGACCAATCTAAATGCATGTGTTTGACACAGTCACATTCCCAACCAGAACTGTGTCCAGACAAACAGGGCTTGTTATCCCAGACATAGAGCTTGTATATTATATTATGTGTCAAACACACATCTGTTCCAAAACTGAAAGAGGATAACTGAAGACGGCCACGTCATTTAATCATTTTCTAATAAAGAAACGGGACAGATTTCAGATTTCTGTGTGTGTGTGTGTGCAGGCCTGCCCAGACAAATGACTGGGCCCCTGAAAAGGTCCAGTCATTGGGCCCCCTTTACTCATACTGAACTTGTATCAGTGCATGATGAGCTTATTCCTACATAACACATACCTGTACACAGGGCCGGTTCTAGCCAGTTAGATTAGGGTGGGCTACTGGAAATAATAGTGGGCAGAGATACCGACGACATTTTTTGCCCTTGCAAGATCTCTGCACCTGCTTTTTGGCACATTTACTGTAACCTTTACTGTAATGTAAGCTTTTAGACACACCAATGCTGTAGGGGGGGTTAAACATGATAGCACTGCTACCAGAAGCTTTCCTTATCAATATAACAACCATCTGCCACCTTCGTTTAAAGGCTAAATATTTAATTTTCTTAGAAAATAATAGATAAAATATACAGAATAATTTGCAGAACACCCTCACATAGACACCTCAAAACTTGATGAAATATCACAGTATCTCTGAATTGAAAATCCACTTCTGCTGGCAGAAATACTGATATTAAGTCTTTTTTTTCCTTTCTTTTCTGGTACCCTGATTTATGTCCAGGTCCTGGCATCACTGAACTTGCTAGGTTAGCTTGCTCATCATCAATACATAGCTAACACTTGTTTTGGTTGAAAAACGACCCATGATATTTTTAGTTTTTCAATATAAAATGTGATATATTTTACCCAAGCAACAATGAATAAAATGTTTTCTTTTATTATAAAAAGTTATCTTGCGAATATAGCGTTCATAATAAAGGTTGGCTAAGTTAGGTCATCTGCAACAAAAAAAAAATTATTATTTCTTTTTTTTTTCTCTCTCTCTTAGGCCTTTCACACCAAAATGAACCAAGAGTCAGTTCCAGGCTGGTGTTGGGGTCAGTTCAAAACTGGTTACAGCCTTATCCCAGTTATGAACCGGTTGGTTTCACATCGACCGGAGACAGCCATGGAGCCGGCAAGAGAGCAACGTCATGACGTCACTGTAAACGTGTGTGTACGTCACCCGACGCCGCCGCTCTTGTGGCTAACGCTAAAGCTACCGCTAGCTTTAAGCGCAACAACAGCGGCGAATACGTCTTATTTTTACACTTGTTGGCTCTCGCTTTGCTTTCTTAAGCAAACAGGACCCATACAGCGTATTCTCGCCGGTCAATTTGATCGCTACGTTCGGTAATTATGTTATGTTTACGTCTCGTAGTAGCGGTGTTTTTAAATATGGCGGGCATGAGGTTTGAGTTGCTCTGGTTGGTCAGGATAATCCCTCCCCCAACCGTTCGCGCAAGCAGTTCTTATCAAACCCTGCTCAATCCTGGGGTATGAGTTCCCCCGGTTTTTACGGCCCGGAGCAGGCTCTCTGGCGGTGTGAAACCAAAACACTGGCTCTAACTCCGAACAAGCCCAGAACTAGCGCCGATTTTGCGGCGGTGTGAAAGGCCTATCTGGGCCCCCCCTGGTGGCTGGGCCCTAGAAAGCTTTCCCACTTTCTGCCCCTTATCGGCGGCCCTGTGTGTGTGAGGATTCTTCCCTGCATGCACTGGTTTGATATTTTGCCATCCCTCTGTACACTGCTATTTGAATTACAGTGTTTAATCTGATGTCAGAAATCTTCATTTTCATCTCAGAAGACCACATAACCTTCTTTAACTTTGTTCTTTAGGATCCAGACTGTTCTGTTTCCAATGTGGTGACTTTTCAAACAGTCCTGAGCAGTTGAGCACATCAGCCACTTTAAGAGTTTTGAAGCTGGCTAACTAGATGTTGGAGATCCAAAGTACAGGTGAAATGAACCTAAAATCACTTTCACAGGTGATCGTGACGCAGCTTTGAATGTAGGTTTTATGTGCTGTATGTATAGGTGTGTCCTAAAGGATGATACTACTTAAGCAGTCAGTTAGTTTGTATATATTCCATATTCTTGCTGATTCCTTTATGTCTCTGTGTCTCACTGTGAGTCTGCAGCCACTAACATGTCTCCACCTCCTACACACATGCACTCTGCGCCCTGTAGCAGACAGACAGTTAGCTAGCATCACCAGGATACAGTTCACATTTCATGGCCACACAAGTGTCTAATGATGACTTTACCACAGGAGAGAACCATCTCTTTGTCTATTCATCAATCAGGATTTCTCCCTCCGTCTCGTCTAATGCATTTGTACATGTCTCCTGAGTTATTATTTCTTACATTCCTTCAATTCTTTTATTTTATTACAACTCTGTTGTTAATTGAAGTTGTGAAGTATTTGGCTTAAGTGTACCAATATTCTAATATTCAGGTATATAGTGACACATTCCTGAAAACAATCAAAAAGCAGATGCTCTTCTCATGGTGACATGTCTAGTAACACAGTGGATAAGTCATAGATACAAAGTAGAGTCATTGTGTAATACAGTGATGATGAGTGACCTGATGAGCAGATAGCCATGGGCTCACAGCCTGCTGGTCCAAGCAGGGCTCAGTTCAGGTCAGGGGGTGTGAGTGCTGTGGGGGTGGATGGAGCAGCCTGAGTGAGAGACTGGAGAAAGACAGAGAGAGCATTAGTATCCATGCTAACCTCTGCACATCTCATATCAAAAGCTGTCACTATCTGAGTAGGACATTTCATACTGTTAGATTTGAAAAGAAGTGTGGTCTGTCATTTCCTGATAATTACTTTCAATTTCAAGGAAAGAACTATGTAATTTTAGCCTGGAAACCCAGACCTGCTGCTGGCAAATTTAGATTTGCTCAGCCTGTTGGTCTGGACGTGATCCATTTCCTGATAATAACTTTCAATTTCCAGGAAAGAATTATGTCATTTGGTATATTACAGGAGAAATACAGATTGAATTGAAAGAAAAGCTCAATTTAAATCCACATGAATATACATTGATTATTTACTTATTGTTCGAGATATGATAGTCTGGATATGTATATACAAAGGGCAACACTTTATAATAAGGTTACATTAATTAACTGTTAGTTAATGCTTAGTAAATGCATACTCAACATTAATTTGTCATTAACTTACTGTTAATACATGCTTAGATAATGCTTAATAATAAATAATACTTAACTAATCATTAGTTAACGGCTAACCAATCATTAACTAACCATAAATAACTAAGCACTAACAGTTAGTTAATGTTTGATAAACATTAATTAACTGTTAATAGCATTAACTAAGCATTCCTTAACTGTTTATGAATCTTGTTGTGATCAGCTGGTTGCTGTGTGTCCCTCCTCCTGTGGCTGGCACTCCCCCTGTCTATCTCCGCTCACCTGGTCTGCATCAGCAATTAACCCACAATTAACACCTCTGGCTTCCCTGCTGTCGTGGCCAGATTGTACTACGCACTACAGTGGTAACTATACGTGCCTGGCTCCAGTATATATTACTACCTCGCTCTTTTTCTCGTCTCTTGTGGTTTTTTGTGATCCAATCCTAACGTTGTTTTCCTCTGCCTGCAGTTACCCGGACCACTACCTCCAGCCTGCCCACCTGCCTCACCCCAGCTTCCCCACTCACGACCTGCTTCCCCACCTCATTCAATAAACCTTTTTTCATCAAATCCAACAACTGTCTCTGCCTGCTCTTGGGTCCAGTATCGTCTAACCATAACACATCTATCCTTATTGTAAGGAGTTACCAAAAAAGTGGTTCAGGATTGTATGGATTATCTTTTCACATGTTTTTCATCATTTGGGTTTAATCCTGAGTTAACAGTAAACTGATGCTGAACTGATTTAAATTAAGTCATGTGACTTCAAGCCCTGTTGTACTGTCAGCTATTTATCATTGTAGTTGAAGCCAAAATCTTAAAGCCACTACGAATAACATTTAAATATCTTTTAAACAGCCTCATGTTTCCTCTCATAATCATAAATTACCTTTAACAGCAAACGAGACCATCAGTGCAAAGAAAGATGTTTTTATATAGTTTTTATTACTGCATTTGGTCTGGTCGCACACCCAGTCCGATTTTCGGTTTGCGCATGCAGGCTCTATGGTCACATATCCGTATTGGTCGCAGATTTCAGTGTAGCGCAGCAACGCGATTTGAGAAGCCTATCCCTCCAGGTGAGGGAAGGGGAGCGGGAGCCTTTTTTGAGACAGTTATTTGTCGTCATAATGACTGATAACGGGGCTGAACCATCAAAGAAAAAAAAGAAAATGCAATGAAGAAAAGCTAAAAGGGAGAGCGATAGACGGCGGGAGGGCGTTGCCAAGCAACGTGTACACAATTTCACTAGAGTGAACTAGTCTGCAGTGTTTACTCCTAAATGAATGAGCGGTACTAAAACAAAGTTTACTTTGCTTCACCATCATCAGATGACCATTATTAATCTGAAATAGTCATTAGCCTATTTAAACACATTACCTCATCGTGATCCATACTAACTGCCGTCTCTCGCTTTCTGTGAGGACACGGAATCTTTCAGCTCCTTGCGAGTAGTTAGTTGACACTGCATCAACTCATTGCAATCAGGTGTGTGTGGCATTGACTGGCATTAGTTGATGCAGTGTCACTAACCACTCTCACGGAGCCAAAAAGAGTCCGTGCCCTCACACTTTCAACACACGGACATGCACTATATTGTGTCCTAATCATTTGACACTCGCACGGCCGGCACACGCTAGAAAACAGCTTTACGACAGCTGGCGTAAAAATACTACCGCTTTTGTCAAAAGGGGCCGCCAACTGACAAAGTTACTCGTAGTGGCTTGAATGCATGGTCCACTGAAACTAAGGCTGCTGCATCGCAGTCTGCTCAGTGTAACATGAAGCTAGGGGGCAGTGCCTGCAGGCAGAGGGCAGACGGGGACAGAGGGAGGTTGGGGGGGTCTTAAAGAGAGTTGTGTTTAAGCTCTAAATATAATGTTTTTGCAGAGAGGCTAAACTGCAATACCAAAGTTAGACTAAAAATAGCATAATAGGTGCTCTTTAAGGCAGGCTCAAGCAGGTTTTATTAATACTTAAAGAAATCCTTGCTCACCATAGTGGGAGTATTTGTCATGTCACACCATGTCAAAATATGAATCAAAACCACAAGTGGACCGGCAGAATACAGACACTCTCTCCTAAAAGCACCAGACTGACTGATCAGCTTTCATAGTAATAAAAGGACAGCATGTCTATCAGCCCAATGTGCATGTGTAATCCAGAGCTAAGCATTCACATATGTTGATGCACTTTGAGTAGATGGATGAAGTGTGTTTGGCTGATAAAGAGAAAGAGTGTGAGGGCTGTGGTGTAGTGGCTACAGTGGTACCAACAGGTTTAGTCCCTGTCGCAGTGGACCCGGATTCCACTCCAGCCCGGGCCGTTCTCTGTATGTCATTCTCTTTTTTTCTACTCTCTCTCTCAAACTGTCAAATCAAAGGCTCCAACACCCCTAAAAAGAGTGAGAGTCTTACAGCGTACTGTCCCACGCTGTCTCTCTGTCTGAAGAGAAGGAAGCAGAAGATGGAGGAGATGACAGTCTGGGCCAGGGTGAAGAGAAGGAGAGTGGACTTCAGTCCTCTGCTCAGCTTCTGGAGTCAAGCACACAAAGCATTCACACTGACTTTAGTCACTGAGACACACTCAACAAGGCCTTCATTGTGACAGTAAGCTCTCTCTCCCTGTCAGCAGAGGTGAGGAGCATCAGTCCAGAGCCAGAAGGTTTTTTATCAGTGTAAGGAATCTAAAGGACAGTTACATGGACATGTCCCACTGTTGTCCAGTCAGCTTCATTTCAATACTTTTCGACATAAAGATATATAGCACGTCAACATTATTCCCCCATATTTATCCTTGAAAACTTGTCAACACAGGACATTACGTTTCTAACTAAAAGTGACACAGCTTTTCATAAGGAATCATTGTCCTCCATAACTTTTCACTTCAACCCTATCCCACAGCAGAGCAGGGCAGTTATAAAGGGCATAAAACACAGCATGGGTAGAGCAAATAAAGCCTATACTAACCGTGGCATAGTATTGGTTGTTACAGTGGGTGTCTCCACTGGTCTTGATGCAGGCTACCTCAGGATGATTGTCCAAGTCCACAGAGTAGATGACTACAGCCACCACTGACAGCACAGTGGACAGCACACACACCACCAAACACACCTTCAGCTGGAGAAGAGGAACACACATGGATTACAGAATGGCTGAGGAGACCAGAGGGGATCCCAGCTGGGCCTTTCTGCATGCATGGCATTTTTAAGCCTAAGGCTGATATAAAGTAGTTCATGTATTCGATTACAAAACACAAACAAAATATCTGAAGACATGACAAAATGCACCAGAGAAAAGTATTAAACGGTGTTTGTGACTCAATGTAGGATATGTTGTGTATGCAGCCATCCATGAACATGCCCTGTCTAGCTGTGTGTGTGTGTGTGTGTGTGTGTGTGTGTGTGTGTGTGTGTGTGTGTGTGTGTGTGTATTGTCTACACTCTCACATTCTTCATGGTGCTGTGTTTGTCCAAGTAGATGGTGACCACTCCTGCTGTCAAGAACTGGGAACACACACACACACACACACACACACAGGAAGACAGTCAGCATATATAAGTATATCACAGTCAGTGATATAAGTAGCTAGAAACACAGCCTGGTGGTTATATGCCCACGCCAAGCATTCAAGATAAAGCTCCTAAGAAGCTACAATAGGGTACAAGGTCACTGAGATCTCACAATATGGAAGGTAGCTGTAACCTTTGACCTTTGACCTCCAAAATCTACTCAGTTCATCTATGAGTCAGAGTGAACATGTGTGCAAAGTTTGAAGAAAATCCCTCAAAGTGATATTTCCTGATGGTGGTTATTGCTGGCATGGAGGCATGTATATATCTAAATGATAACAGATACAAATATTAAGTCTCACTCACTTAAACACACACACTCACCGTTAGACCGCTCCACAAAGGAACGCCAAAGCTGACCACCTCAGTGAACTCAGTGAAGAGCAGAGGAATGGAGTAGGACATTACCATCAGCCCCAACATCACCTGACTGACCTGAATCACACACACACACACACACACACACACACACACACACACACACACACACACACACACACACACACACACACACACAGAGGTGTGGACCCACATTCACTTTATAAAGAGCTGAAGAACTCAAGGTCCACTTATTAGTGATGTATACATCCTTACATTTTCCCTTTGTTTGTCATGTTTTCTTTCAAATCTTAACTAACTAATTTTTGGTTTTGAGATGACTGTAACGTTATGATGATTAGTTGCTAAAGTGAAGTGGACATGATCTAACTTGATCTAAAAATATCTGTGCTGATGAATAAAAAGTAAATATGGATAGAAACAATGCTGGATTTGAAATAAAAGCTAATGTTTTATGAAGATAGAATGGCAATGCACATGTTCATAAGAGAGTTCACCGAGCTACAGGATGATCACATATTAAAACATGAGAGACACTTTGACTCTTCTATCAGTCCAACCTTCCCACAAACCTCCAGCCATCATGTGTGGAAGTGAGTGAAGTGAAGTGAGAGCTGCAGACTCACCCCCAGACATTTGGGCTCTCCTCTCTGGATGGCCGCGCGTAAAGCCTGCTGTCTGTCAGTCAGTTTGACAGCGTTCACATCCCTCAACACCTGCACCGTCAGATCCCTGGACACTGACACTGCCATCACTGCAGAGGACAGGGGTCTGTAAACGGTACACAACATTCACGGTTTGGTTCGGTTATCAGTTAAAGTTCATATGTTGATTAGTGATCACAAATATATATTTTTGAATCGCTCTGCCATTGCTGACCCCCCCCCCTTCCGAGAAAACTCTGTCATGCTCGCGTATTATTACTAAAACAACTGTCGAGCAATTCATCTCCCGGTTTAGCTGTGATTTTAATACTATGGGTAGTTATGATGTCGAGCTCAAAATGCAGTCTTTTAAGTAGGCTTGAAGTAGGCCTACTCCGTTTGTACCTTAAGGAACTTAAGCAGGATTTTAGTCAAGATATCTAGGTCTGCCTTTTTTCTTATTTAATCTCTTCGTCTAAGAAAAACCCCAAGGTTGTATTTGACACCATAAACAATATAGTCTCTCCTCCTGCCACTGTGACAACATTATGCTCTCAAAATGACTGTAATAGGCTTCTGTCATTTTGTATTGATAAGGTAAAGTCTATTAGATCAAATATTCAGCCTGGGCCACACTTTCATGTAAACGTCCTTCCTCCATCTAGGCCTATTACCATTGAGTCTTTCCAACCAATCAGCCTCCATGACCTGACCAAGAAAATGTAAATGTCCTTTTGTCTGCAGGATATAATGCCCCCCTCATTATTCTCTAAAGCACTACCTGCCACTGGTCCTAGTATAGTGGCTATTGTCAACTCTTCATTGGCCACAGTCCTACTTTAAACATGCCACTATTCAACCTATAATAAATAAGCCTAATCTGGACCCTACAGTTTTAAAAAACTATTGCCCCATGTCAAAACTACCATTGCTGTCCAAAATTCTCGAAAATTGTAGCCATCTTACAGCTGTTTTAGAGAATTTGGAGCTGTATGACAAATTTCAGTCAGGTTTCAGGAAGAGACACTACTGAAACTGCCCTGGTGAGAGTCCATAATGATATCCAGATGGCCTCAGATGCAGGACTGTGCTCATTGCTACATATTAAAAGGTTGCTATTGTTTGTAGGCTAATTATAGTCAAACTTGTAGGCCTTACTGCTCTTTTCTTGTAAAAATGTTGTATTGAGTTACATTATATTGATTGTACGTGTTTTTATCAAATAGATCTCATTCTCAATGAGACTGCCTGTTCAAATAAAGGTGATATAGCCTATTGTCAGAATTTGCGTGTGTGTGTGTGTGTGTGTGTGTTTGTGTGTGTTTGTTTGTTACAGACTTGAGAGCTAACAGTTTTACTTATATAGCCTAGTCTGTTTTGTAGGATGATTAGGCCTACACCCCTCCTATCAACAGTTGTGTGGTGTTGCTGCCTCTAAAAGAAAAGGAGCATTTCATTTGTTTCTTTTTCCATTTCTATCTAGGCCTATACTAAGCTCCTATGCTTCCTCCAGCCTTTGAACAGATGTAGCCTATGTTTATTATTTTCCCATATGTTCAACCCCCAGTGGAAGCGGTGTGATCCCTGATTTCTGTATAGGTCCATGGGTGTGATCCCTGAGTTGCCTACGTCACGTTATAACGATCCAGTAGGCCTACCATGTCCAGTACCAGTTCAGTAGCCTACCAGTTCAGTACAGATCTCAGTTCAACCGGGGTAATTCAACTGCGGAGTCCGGGATATATGGACTTAACCTATTATAAAGGCGTTTTATAACTCGCACAAGCGTTTAATAAAGGGCACGCAGGCTTTTAACTTTTTAACCCCATACAGTATGCTTTAACTGCACGCGCGCGTGCCCATTTAGTAAAGCGCGCGCGCGAAAACGCCCAGCTGAGAAAAAATAAGTTACGTTCATGTCTCCTCCCGGGCACCGTAGTACAGATCTGCGCAATGCTCTGTTATGTTTACGTAGCCTACATGCGCAACTTAATTATTGCGTATCATGTCGCTCGAAATGTTCTGTAAAAAAACAGTATTGTGACTGTGAGCCTGTGATCTAAACTTGATCTATTAAACCGTCAGTTCATTATTGATCTATCGTTAAGCACCGTTAACTCTGATAGCAAAACACATGATTAAACTCATTCCTACCTTTACCTCAATAGAAAACTTCTCAAATGTGTCCTCCTTAATTCTGGGCTTCTTTCTACCACTGTTGATATTTAGGCTACTTCGCCTCCGTGACTTCTGTTTATTTCAGTCGGGTGGTGAACGCATGGGTGCGGGATGTTGTTTTTATAGCGAGAGAGCGAGGGAGAGAGAGAGAGACTTCTCGGTCGCTGCAGAGATCATCCTTCCCTCCCTTTGCTGAAGTCGTGCAGAAACGGTTAGGCTATTGTATTGTTGTTGTTTTTACCGTTAAAAGTGCATTAGAGTGTCAGTAGGGCGAGTGTTCCTCCGTGTGATATAGGCTACATTCAACCCTGCTGTCACATCCAGAGACACTTTTATTGGAAAAATTGAGTCGCGGTAAGTAGGCTAGCCTAAAGCTAGAACTTTTTAACACAATATTTTGACTAGGCTATTCCCATGTCAGAATGGTCATTAGAAAACAATAAGTGCTGCTCCCATGCTAGGCTACACGAGACAGTTTCTATTGTTTTGGCACAGTGGATTTAAACACTGATGTCAAAGTAGCCTTCACGGTCGCCCATAACGTTGGAATAAAATATGTTTCATGTCTTATCATGAAATGATTGTGACAATGCGATTTATTCTTGATAAAGTGTATATCTTCTCAAAACGTCATCATCCAACATCCAAACATATCACAGTGAAAATTAAAACTGTGATTTCAGGCTTAAACAAAATTGGGGTAGGCTATTGAAAAATGCTCTCAGTTGAGGTCAACAGCGTCTCATCCTTACGCTACACAGTTTGAATGGTTCCACGTATCATCCTGTTGAAGTAGGCTACCTGTAAGATTCTCCAGAAGCACTTTGGTTCAGACCGAAAGTCCTTCTTCATGCCTTCTCCGAACTTCTCTCACAAATAAAATGACAAATGGACCAATGTGTGTAGGAGGAAAAATAAGGGACTTTGTTCATAGACTAATATTCAACAAACTGTTCATTATAAGTCTACGAACAATGTCACTTATTTTAACAAATTGTTCCCCCCACTTCCACAGGAACTTGTATTGATGATCCCGTCAGCAACCTGCCCCCTATCTCCCCCCTGTGAGACTCTTTTCTAATACCCTTTGTCCTCCTTTTCTCACCACATCTGCTTCCCATCCTGCAGCATTACTGTCGGTCCAAAGAGCTTTCTGGTATTTGATTTTTCATGAACTGACACACACTCTCTCTCTCTCTCTCTCTCTCTCTCTGTTCCTTTTTCCCTCTTACACTACCTCATTTGTTCTCTATTTCTCAATTCCTTCCTCCAACATACACATCAGAAACACACAGGCACAAACACAACACACACACTTCTCACTTTGCTTCTTTTCCCACTGACTGTTTCTCATGTCGTGACCATATGCTCAGTTTGTTGTTACAGTCTGCTTCTCTTTCTTGTTGATTAGGGGTTGCAGTGTCAAACATTATTATTCTCTAATGACAACAGATAGATAGATAGATAGATAGATAGATAGATAGATAGATAGATAGATAGATAGATAGATAGATAGATAGATAGATAGATAGATAGATAGATAGATAGATAGATAGATGGATGGATGGATGGATGGATGGATGGATGGATGGATGGATGGATGGATGGATGGATGGATGGATGGATGGATGGATGGATGGATGGATGGATGGATGGATGGATGGATGGATGGATGGATGGATGGATGGATGGATGGATGGATGGATGGATGGATAGATAGATAGATAGATAGATAGATAGATAGATAGATAGATAGATAGATAGATAGATAGATAGATAGATAGATAGATAGATAGATAGATAGATAGATAGATAGATAGATAGATAGATAGATAGATGTCCCTTGGTCGGTGATAGCAGAAAAAACGTGTTACTAGTCATTTGTTACTAGTTACTAGGTATGGGCTTAGTTTGCTCAAAATAAAAGTGGATTTGTAGACACCCCTCTTGACTTGAGATAAGTCCAAATATGTGACTTGAGTTTCTCCTGTTTGCAGAAACATGTCCTCTGTGGGGGCGCGGCCAGCAGTTGAACCCAGGTTACATCGCCTCTCAACCTGGTTTGACCCTGAGAGTGCTGCGGTGAGATCAGGACTCCATTCTGTCTTAGATTTTTAATTCGAAGTCTTAAAGGGATAGTTCAGTTTTTTTGAAGTGGGGTTGTATGAGATACTTAGGTATAGCAAATATGTTACAATAAAGAGATGGCTGTCAACACAGTCACAATAAGGAGTTTGGAGAAGACGCGGTAGCAGAAGTTAGCCTGGTACTGTTGCAGAGGTGACCAGATTGAACCCGTTTTTTCTCCACATATATACATGCTTAGCTTACCTTTAAAAAATATCCAGTCAATGCACGCTAGATTGATGCTCTTTTTCACTGCTTTAGTAAACAGCCAGGTAGCCGTTTATTTGTGTACTTTTTTTCAGGCGTAGTTCGGCCATTGTATTACTACGCCAACTCACGCTGATGTAGTCTAGCGTATCACTCAGTTCAAACAAACAAACACTATATTCCACCGTGTTCCTGTGGTAAATAACGGTTGAAGGGTAAGCATTTCTGGGCTGTATGGGGTTATGAGGGAAAGCACGGGGTACCCTTAAATAGAGTTGTTATTGGGACTCTGAGAGATGACGGACTATGATGAGATTATCTGTCTATTTTGGGAGTATTAGCATACCAGTTTCCTCCATATAAACCTGTACTAGCATGTACGGGGGAGCTTTGGGATAGCTCCGGGTGCTCAATGCTGCTTGCTGCCACAACCTCAACTCCTCTAATTGTCCTGTCTGGATCTTCATAAATAAAGCTGAAACATGATGATGCAGTCTGCCTTTCGATTCTTATTCTACACAAAGGGGAACTATATAGGCCTGAGACTGCTGCTAGTTTCACTGAATCAATACATCTTCACTGTGCTTGCCAGAGTGGCACAACTCAACGTTAGCAGTCAACATTTTTCAATGGAGGATTATATATATATAAAAAAATAAAAAATAAATAATGCGGACTGTTTGTGTGGCGCTGACATCCTCTGTTTCTGAAAGAGCCTCAAGTTGCTCTGCGGGTCCATGGGTATGAGATTACAGTTCATACATCTGAAGTACCAAGTAGCTTGTGCTATTTCTTGCCCTCAGATTTGTCTTAAATTTCCTCATTGGTTTTTAGTTGGCGTAGTAATATAATGGCCAAATTATTCCTGCAATAAAGTGCAAAAATAAACAGCTGCCTGGCGGCTAACTAAAGCAGTGGGAAAGAGCACCATGCATTGAATGGATATTTTTTAAATGCAAGCATTTATATATGTGGAGAAAAAACTTGTTAAATCTGGTCACCTCTGCAACAATACTAGGCTAACTTCTGCTACTGCGACTTCTACCCCAAACTCCTTATAGTGACTGCGTTGACAGCCATCTCTATAATGTATCATTTTAACCATACCTAAGTACCTCATACAACCCCACTTCAAAAATACTGAACTTTCCTTTTAACCTCCCATGAATAAAAACTCTTGTTTTCTGTGCAGGTGGTGACCATCCTGTTGGGGCTGTTCCAGGTGCTGCTCTCTGTCCCCCTCGCTTACACTGACCCAACTCTCCCAAGACTCTTCATTCTGCCACTCTGCTTAGGAATTTTAGTATGTACATCATTTCATACCCATACCTTCATATTCTTTCAAAGATTATCTTTTGGCATTTTTAACTTTATTGGATAGATTCAGAGATACAGAGCTAAAATGGGGCATAGAGGGGAAGACATGCAAACCGGGTCCCCATCGAACCGGGTCCGCTGCGATGACGACTGAGCCTCTACGGGACGCTCTAACCACTACACCACGAGAGCCCCATACCTTCATATTCTGATTCTTCGTCCGACTATCGGTAGTTTTAGCAGCTTCAACTGTAACCTTCCAATAAATGTATCTAGTGTTTTGCACAGAATAGAAAAAAAGCATGTCATCATAACTAGAGCTGGGTATCGTTCAACATCTTCCATCCTGATACAGATAACTTGACTTCGACAACTGAACGATACTTTTCTGCACCGATCAAACGGCCAGCCTTTTTTTTTTGCCATGATAGGTACTTGGCTGGACTCCTCTATCAACTGGTAATCCACGGTACACAGCTTTCTACATGAAAAAAACAGTCTGTAGCACGCAACTGAGTAATTCCTAATGCAAACTGAACATTTCCTACAGTTGCAGCTTCAGATTAAAACCATTACACTTCTGAAAAGTGAGCTGATTTATACTTTGAAGCAGACAGGAACAGGAACGTAACGCGGTAGTCATTAGTCTCTTTTACAGAGCCAGTGAAAGCCGGCAAAATGCCGGCCTTTCCCCCCCTCGCCCTGCCATATAAATGCATTGCAGAACGGTGTAAGAGAGGCGCAACAGATTGTGCCGGGAATCTTACTACCTCAGAGGTAGTAATCTTGTCCACATGTCTGTACATTGACATTGTTAATGGTGACTTTAATTATAATTCTACGAAACACTGTCATGTTGGAAGATACAAAATCGAATTCATTCATGGAAATCACATTAGATTATAGTGTCTAATTAGGGAATAATATGTTTGACACACAAAGTGATTTCAAAGATCATATGGTGAAATGCAAGGCCTTGTGTTTTAAGTAATTTACTCGAAAAGCAGCGTCAATCTCTGTTGAAATTCCAATACTGTGTGTGTGTGTGTGTCTTGCAGATTGTGGCAGGAGGATCATTCACCATGGCCAATGAGAGGAACCCTAGCACACAACTGGTATGTTCAGCTAAGTTTTCCAACCTCAAAACTTAGTTGTTGAGGTATTGAAAGTTTTTATGTCAGAGTTATAGTATTATTGTGTATATTCTAACAATACAAACCACTGATATTACAACCATATTAAAATGTTAACTCAAAGTCAGCTTGGTGAAGCTCAAGCCTTTTTTCGGGCAATTTTGTAATATGTTGAAAATAATAATAATTAATGTTGAGTTACGACGCCAGCTGTCGTAAAGCTCTTTTCCAGCACGTGCCGGCCGGTGCCAGTGTCTCCCGATTAGGACGCAATAGAGTCTATGTCCATGTTGAAAACTAATGAACGAGAGATCGCAGGATGGATCACGATTAATGCATTTATCCGGGTCAATGCATTATTAAAAACTATATAAAAACAGCATTCTTTGCACTGATAGTCTCGTTCACTGTTTTTCCCTCGTTGGGACTTTAAATGTTGACAGTGATTTCACATCATAATGAAGACTAACAGCTGTCAGAATTTACAACAATAAAGTCAGTGTATGTGTGTTTCAAAGTGAACAGTGATGGATCTTGTCTGCCTCCCTCTACAGCTCTGGGGTTGTGCGTGCAGTAATGTAGTGGGTCTGCTGGGGGCGCTGCTGGCCTTCTGCCTCTACTGCTACAGCCTCAGCACCATGCGTGGAGTGCAGTGTGTGCACATTACTCCCTATTATGAAGACAGACACAGAGATGCAAGTTACAAGTGTCCCGCAGATTTCCTGATGGTCAGTGTGATGCTTCCATACAACTTCTCTTAAAGGTGTAGTCAGCGATTCTGGAGAATGCCGGTTGTCTAAAATTACTTTTTGTCAACATCAGTGAACCTGCCTGTGCATACAGTCATATGAAAAAGTTTGGGAACCCCTCTCAGACGGCATTATAATTGACTCTGCTTTCACAAAAAAAATATAAAAGTGGTATGTCTTTAATTTACCAGGAACAGCTAAGTACTGGGATGTTTTCCAAACAAAGATTTTTTGAAAAGCAGTATTTGGTTGTATGAAATAAAATAAAATGTGAAAAACTGGCTGTGCAAAAATATGGGTACCCTTGTGGTTTTGTTGATTTTAATGCCTGTAACAGCATGTAAAACTGATGACTTTAAACACAAAGTTGGTTGGATTATGTTGTTAAGCCTTGAACCTCATAGAAATGTCTGTTTAATCATGAGAAAATATATTTTAGGTGCCTAAATGCAAGTTGCACTTCTCTTTGACTCTCTGCTGAAGTGAGACAGAATGGGATCATCAAAACAGCTCCCAAAAGATCTTAAAAACAAAGATTGATGGGATTGATGGAAAATGGAAGGACACAGGCACAGTTGCAGTTAAACCCAGGTCTAGCAGACCAAGAAAAAAACAGGAGCGGCATAGGTGGAGGATTGTGAGAATGGTTGCAAACAACCCACAGATCACCTCCAAAGACCTGCAAGAACATCTGGCTGCAGATTGTGTATCTGTACATCGTTCAACAATTCAGCGCAATTTGCACCAAAACATCTGCTTTTTATAAAGACCAAATAACTTATTTTTTGCCTCATCAGTCCAAAGCATTTTCTTCCAATATGAAGCTGGCTTGTCTAAATGAGCTTTTGCATACTCCATGCAACTGTATCTGTGGCGTGGGCGCAGAAAGGGCTTCCTTCTCATCACCCGGCCATACAGATGTTTTGGTGCAAATTGCACTGAATTGTTGAACCATGTACAGATACACAATCTGTAGCCAGATGTTCTTGCAGGTCTTTGGAGGTGATCTGTGGGTTGTGTGCAACCATTCTCACAATCCGCCGCATATGCCGCTCTTGTACTTTTCTTGGTCTGCTAGACCTGGGTTTAACTGCAACTGTGCCTGTGTCCTTCCATTCCCTGACAACGTTCCTTACAGTAGAAATTGACAATTGAAACCTTTGGGAAAGCTTCTTGTAGCCTTCCCCTAAACCATGATAATGAATAATCTTTGTTTTTAAGATCTTTTGGGAGCAGTTGTGATGATCCCATTCTGTCTCACTTCAGCAGAGAGTCAAAGAGAAGTGCAACTTGCATTTAGGCACCTAAAATACATTTTCTCATGATTAAACAGACATTTCTATGAGGTTCAAGGCTTAACAACATAATCCAACCAACTTTGTGTTTAAATTCCTCAGTTTTACATGC
The DNA here is from genome assembly GCF_949987685.1 of Ammodytes marinus. Lineage (NCBI taxonomy): Eukaryota > Metazoa > Chordata > Actinopteri > Uranoscopiformes > Ammodytidae > Ammodytes > Ammodytes marinus. Next base: position 21,135,535 of record NC_137235.1, read on the forward strand.
TGTTACAGGCATTAAAATCAACAAAACCACAAGGGTACCCATATTTTTGCACAGCCAGTTTTTCACATTTTATTTTATTTCATACAACCAAATACTGCTTTTCAAAAAATCTTTGTTTGGAAAACATCCCAGTACTTAGCTGTTCCTGGTAAATTAAAGACATACCACTTTTATATTTTTTTTGTGAAAGCAGAGTCAATTATAATGCCGGCTGAGAGGGGTTCCCAAACTTTTTCATATGATTGTATGTATGCGTGGAGAAAAGAAATCCGGGGTTAATACACAGCCTAGGGCTAGGCTCTGTAAATTGTAGCTAGCAACATGTCCGTTCGCAGAGCCTATAGGCTGAGTGGGACATGTGGCGCACCGTGAGGAGATGTTTACCGATTCTGATCGAAAAGTGATTTTGACAACAAGCATTCTCCAGAATTGCTGACTTCACCTTTAAAAAATACAAAGAAAAATTAGAAATATGAAACACATCACAGGATGGAGAGATAAAGTGAATGGTGGAGGTTAGGAAGGATGGAGAGATGGTTGAGATGAAATCAAAGGAGGAATAGATACAGTAGAAGGTTGCAGCAGCAGTAAGACACAAAGACATTCCTGTCCTAGTCTTGTCTTGTCTTGTGAAGCTTAATTGTAGAATATGTCTTGTACATTTTTCTAGAAGACTGTGGATGTAGTCTAGTTACCATGTTGAACTGTGTGCCGTGTGTGTGTGTGTTCTCCTGCAGGGCTATTGCTGGAGTCTGACTCTGCTGCTGCTGCTCTACAACACTGGGGCCGTGGTGCTGCACTGCCTCCTGTCTGTCTCTGCCCTCAAAGCTCTCAAATAACACTGATACACACACACACACACATGCACGCATTCACATATTTAGCACTAGATAAATCTGAGTAGGGAACTATACTCAGATTGTGATTTTTTAAGACTTATTGGGCCGGTTTCGCAGACATGGATTAAGCCTAGTTCTGGACTACATTGTACTTTTAATGGACAATCTCCATTCAAAATGTCCATTTAGTCCAGGACTAGGCTTAATCCATGTCTGTGAAACTGGCCCATTAAGAAAGATACCAAGAATATATCATGCTTTGAGTTACTGGACAAAGCCTTGCCTTGCGTGCCCCTTTTTCACATGACCTATCAACTTATGGATGACTTAAAAGACAGCTAGTCGTATTTACCACTGTGTTCAGGATATAAGCTTAGACAGACATTACAAAGCTATAGGATTGATGTGCTGTGTCGACAGCTTATTCAAGCAAATTATCCTGAATGTGCCGTTACAAATGAACTGCAAATTCATTCACACTGTGTTTATAAAAATGCAAGATATGTACGAAGATTTGTGTTAACATATGTAAATGACATGTTCCAAATGATGAATCTCACCAATGGGAACCGTCAGGTGATCTGGGGAAGATGCATACCCTGTGTTAAGTCTCGTTAATATACAGTTTAAGCCTGCACTCCTATATGTAAAGGATGAGTGACCTCTTGGTTGTACACAGCAAATGTCATAACTATTATGCAGAGTGTATTGAGAGCTGCAGACTTCCGATTTAAGTTAAAAAATTAAAGGAAACTTCAGAATTGTACTTAATTCATGCGTAGTTTTATTGACACAAAGTTGCACATAAATGTACAGTATGAATATGTATAAAATGAGAGGTAGGAAACCTATGTCATTTATGACATAAAATCCAGAAGTGGATGTGGAACCGGAGGGACCAAAATACCACCAAAATGGAGCTAGTGTTATGGTGTCTCCAACTCCGTCATCCCTTTAACTAGCAACTACAATTACACTTTGTGAATATGATTTTGTACATTTAAAAAGAAAGAATAAAAGCTCATTTATACCTTATGTGAACCACAGTTTAGCGCACCGGTAAGAAACAAAAAAACAGACCTTAATTTGCTTTTTATGTTACAATCTACCCAGAAACACAGACAGGAGAGAAGAGGCTGAAGTTACCTTCACATTAAAATGAAAAGGCACTGACTGTGTTCAGAACATTTGAATAGCAATGATAAGAATGTAATGTATGAGTTATTCCTTATAGCCACTTAACTAAAATAGTTCAGTGCGTGTAGGATAACACCATGGATTGTTGCGGACAACACTAATTGTCCTTCCAGTCCAGAAACGTTGTGGGATCGGGCTACACTAAGGCTGATATGGTGTAGCCTGAAAAACATTGAACTTAGACAGATTTACAACGTATGGGCACAATGTGGAGATGGCAGTTTTGGGATGATCACTGTATTAACTCACTCAATAACAAGACTAAACGAAAGACTAAAATAACCTGTAAATGAGAGCAAACGTTGGCAGGGAAAGGCATTTGTGATGCTATTTACAATCGAATCAGTGCCTGTTTTTAAGGTGAATATTTGGGATTAGTAGCAAGGTTTCCGACATCAGGAGGGATATAGGAATGTGTGTAACTGTACACGTTTAATATCCAAATCAGTTCACCAGTGACAATTGCTAAATGAAAAAGCATCACAGCTCAAAACGTTGTGGTCGCACTTGGTCTGTATAGGCATTATTCATTTCTAACCCTAAATTTATGGCAGCAGTTAAAACTTTTTTTTTACCACACAACTGGACTCCCTGATGGCCAATCTAGGCTAATATGGAGCAACATTGAGATGCAACACTCTGATGAACTAGTGTTCTCTAGGTGAATGCTACTTCCGGCTTGATAGTGTGTTGGTGATATCTAGCTGGTAAAGGCTTTAAATGGATCATTTGTGACATGATATTTTTTGTTGATAAATGATGAAGCACCTTGAGGCAGTAGGTAACAATTAGAGCATTCAGGAGGTTTGTGGCGACTTAAATTATGACTTTGACACAAATTCATACCATCAACCTTCACAAACTGCCAGAGCAGTGTTAACCTATGAAGAGGCATAGAATCCAAGAATGAGTAAGCTATTGCTCTAGCAATGTTTTTTTATAGCTCTCCTCATAACAATTGAATCTGTTTTGCTGTGCCTGATATAGCTGAACTCGTCCTGGGCTTGTACTTTTGCCTAAATATACTGTAGTTGCATTAAATATTTTCAATTTCAAAGGCAGAACCCAGGACTGTGGATAACACAACTCTAGTCATGATACAGTATTTAGTAGATGTTGATATTGTGTGTTCTTTGTGTGATGTGGGCTAGGGCCTATAATTGCAATGAACACTTTGTGGTGAGCCAGTTCAACAAAGCCAGGGTCTCTACTTGTTACTTGGCTAAACTACACCCAACAACTAGTCAGGATACATCCGGATAATGTTCCATGACTGGTTATAAACGTGTAAGAGTCAACCCACTTTTTCCCAATAGAGCTGTAAGAGGGAAGGAAAAGTGTGAATGTGTCAGTAAACAGCCTTATACATATCTGCCTCATTGTTAAGGCACGAGTAGATCTGACAATAATTACTTTTGTGTATTCCATTAATTGAATGTGTTTGATACTTAACGAATAACTGGAGCTGCTGCTAAGTTTAAAATAGGACATATTATACACACACACACTATCACAAAAATTGAGCGCCTGCTAGGTAGCTAGCTACAAATGTCCGGTCATTGGCTTATTGTAACTAGCTAGCAGACACACAAACACAACAGGACAATTATTTTGCATTAGAATAACAAACAAACAGTTTTTTGTTGAAACAGAAGTCTGAGCACACCTCTAGGCTGCTTATTTGTCAATAGAACATTTCTGAAACCGAAGACATCTATTAGCTGTTACTATAGAGTGATTTTCAGATGGCTTTCGCAGCACACTAATAATAACACATCATGTTTAGTCAGATAGGGGAATACAATGCTGTTCAAGGCAAGGAGGCAAATGAATAGAGTGTACTGTCCAAAAGATGTTCCTTGTTTTGCGCCAGCACCATCCCTGATTGGAAAGCTTAGAGGGATGCACTGTAAGATGTGTGGGAGGCTAGAGGAAGTTAGTGGAGTTTGTCCCACCGTGGATGTTGAAGGTGGCTCCATCAGAGGAGGGGGGGGGCTCAGGGTGGCCGCCAGCCTAAAGGGGATACAACACATGCTGAAACACGCTGCATTCTGTCCCACAGCGCAACATGTTAAAGGTGCACTATGCAGTTTCAGGGGAGGGGGATTTGTTTACATTCACAGAACCAGCAGTTACTGTAGTTTACAACAAAAAAACACATTTTCTCTACATGTAATTCTTAGTATTGAATAATTTTATCATCATAAATTATATTATTTCGAGGAACCTGGAACCAAACGTAAGAATAGAAATATGTTTGTAAACCAAACTGTGGGCCCTGCTGCTGTAAACAACAGTGAAACAGTAACTTTTTCAGGAAGCTTTCTAACTTCAAACCATGTTCCAGGGACCACATGTGCCTGTGAGAAGAGTTTGTTTGTTCAGTTATAAGAATATACCTTAGAAAATGTTTACTTCTCCGACACACCTTAAGTTACATAATGCACCTTTAAAGAAGTCTGTTCAAAATGTCTAGGGAAAAATAACAGATATAATGAAAACAAACCTATAGTCTGTGTTGGTCATTCAAAGAACATTGTTATACCAACTGGCACAGCATGGTATATTGGCAGCAATCATACTATTACATAAACTTAAGGCACTCTCACTGATGCAGTATATCTATTAGGGGCGGGAATCTCTTGGCACCTCAAGATTCGATTCCGATTCAGAGGTCAACGATTCGATTCAAAATCGATTATCAATGCATCCCGATGCATTTTCTTTTTACGTACATACTTGTGTGATTTTCAAAAATATATTTATATACACATATATTTGCTACTCAGATATTGCTAATCACTTCCTACTTTTGTGATGATCATTAAATACAATCAACAGATGAATTGTCTTCTCTAATATTGTATTAGAGAAAAAGCTTTTCTTGTCACAAATATGACTTTCTATGAACAGTGCAATAATCAATTTTGCATTTCAACACACTATGGAAGTGTGTAAAAACTAAACTGATTCACTTTAATTTTCTTTCTACTCTTGTAAATCATGTTTCTATAGGATTTCTATTCTATTATTTTCTATGTAATTTCATCACATTGTGCAAAAAGTATGGCTTGGAATTCAGCTCTCATACAAAAACGTAAACAGACACAAAGCCAGTGCAGGTCATATGGGTTTGCTGCTCTCAGCCCTTTTGTCACCACTTTTAACAACTCGCACTTGTGTGGTGTGCATGCACAGTGGAGCAGGAAATACTAGTATTGAATACTTTTTTTTATTTTTTTTTATATAAATCGATTATTAACTTTTCTGAATCGATTCGGAATCGTTCGAGAGAGAATCGCAATGTATCGGAGAATCGATTATTTTTCCCACCCCTAATATCTATTGTATTTCTTGTAAAAAAAAAGTTGTTCACTTCACAAACTGGGTTTTTATCACAGAGTGACTACAAACTACAAAATGTAATGAGTTTTGTAGTTCCCCAGAAGGCCTTACATTCTGATGTTACATGGATAGGAAGCCAATGAAGAAAATCTAAAATTGGTGAAATATGTTTGAATTTTGTAGTTTTAGGTAAAATGTAGGGGAGAACGGGGTAATTTGTCACACGGGTTGGTTGTCACAATCGTTATATCTCGGAACCAGAAGGCGCTGTCTATGAAATTTTGGTATGTAAATATCCAGAATTGGGATCAGAGGTCACCTACATAGTCTTCCTTGGAGTTAGACTGCTGAATTTGAGGTGAGACGACTGTTTGTGTTTTTCATGTCAAATTGAAAATATTTAGCTCCTCAGTATTTTTCTTCTAGGCTTTTACACAATGGGTTTATAACAAAACACTTGTTACCCATACAACGTGTGAAGGGTAAACTATATTTTAGATTGTGGTTAGCAAGCTAATTAGTTGTCAGATGGTTGTTGGCCTTGATGCTAGCAAGAAATTCAAGTTCGGGTTGGTCGTCACATTTTTTGGGGGGTTGGTTGTCACATGTTATCTCAAGGCTGCAGCCAGAAAAGGAACCCAATAACGAAAGAAATTGTCAAGCTGTATCCTCACTGACACCCCAGAGAAGGAAAGAATAGAGCAGGAAAAGGCAGCTAGCATGCAAAAGAAAAAAGGGCAACAAAATCAAAACAACCCAGTGCATCCCAAACTAGACCAGCTGCCAAGACTACAGTAAGTTATGTAGGCCTATTTGTCAACTTGACAATGCAATTAAACTTTCAAATTTAGTTCTACTTTCTTGCCTTCTTTTTAAGATTATTCCCATTAAGATAACATTGTGACAAACAACCCCATAGTGTTTGACAACTGACCCCTTGATGGGGTTGGTTGTCACAATGTGTAAGGGTGTCTTTGATGATTAATTTCTTCTTTATTACAATAAGATAGAAAAAGTGAGGGGTACATATTTCAAGCCAACACCTTAAGCTTCAATTTAATGTAGGAATGACTATTGAAAGATGTTTAGGTGATAAGCAATTCTCACTAGAGTAAAAAGTGTGCCTACTTACCCCGTTCTCCCCTAAATTACTTCATGTCTGAAATTCTGAAAAAAAATTGCTACATAAGTTCTGATAGTGAGCGGATAAGTGTATAGACACTTGTTGTGTGTGTGTGTTTGTGTGTGTGTGTGTGTGTGTGTGTGTGTGTGTGTGTGTGTGTGTGTGTGTGTGTGTGTGTGTGTGCGTGTGTGTGTGCGTGTCTACCTCTGGTGTGGCGTTTAGTAGGGGATCGGAAGCCATATTCTGCATCTTGACCTCCTCTTTGAATGGTTCACTGTTTGCTGCTGGTGGAGGCGAGCTATACATGACAGGAGCTGGAGCATAGCCCTATGAAGAGAGAAAGTTGAACACACTAAGCAGTAGGACTGGCTTTTTACTGCACAACAGCTTCTGACATTGTCCCCTTGGTTTACTCACTGCCTCACACAAAATGACTATTCAAATCTACAGCTCATTTACAAACACACCAGTGTGCAGCCACAGAATAGCCGGTTGTATCATAGACTATATCATAGTCCTGCGCTGTGTCGGGTACACCCATAAATATGTTGTGTAACTTTTAAACACATTCATATAAATTCAGAGGTATGGGCGTGCGGTTAATAAAATGAACTAACGGTGGGCAGGCGAGAATGAAAATATGTTGTCTTTTTCTGGAGAAAGCAGAAATGATCATCATGATAGAGCAGTATTTTTAACATAATACTATTACAACTACACTTATATTACACTTTGAAATGTTTAACATTTTTAATAAGGTAATTTTTTCACAAATTCATTGAAATTCATTCATTCAATTCGTGTGCTCACTGGATAGATTTTGGTTTTGAATTTGCCCACAAAGGCTGTCCCTGCATTCCAAATCACATACTCTTTCTTTTTTCTACTATACATACTAGAACAAATGATTAGGGCTGACCCAAATTATTCAGATCGTTTGTTGGGTTTATCCGAAGCTCAATACAGTATGTGGAATATTATTTTTTTCTCTTTTTTTAAACAATTTTCTTTGCAAAAGTAGCTTAAACTGCAATATATTTTGTCAACAAATAATAATGTTCAAATATACAAGTTATATACAACAATTGGAAAAATACAAATTAAACGCTCATTTAAAATAAATTATCAAATGATTTGAACTTTGACCTAGGTGGCCGCTGACCTTTCAAAGAGATGGAGGAAGAATATATTAGCCTATTTGTTTCCCTTAAAAAAAGCATTGCTTGGCGAACTGCTAATGTTAGCTTAGCTGTTTGTGTACGTTCGCTATGCAGCGCTGCTATTGCCCATCAACAGTGACTGGCTTGCATCATGGGAATACCCAGTCAATAATGGATATAATATGGACATTAAAGATTATCAACATTGGATCTTTGTATGGATTTATAGGTCCCCAAAAAGATGCATCAAACAGGATGGTATTCGGGCCAGCCCTACAAATGATCATAAAAAAGTATCTAGTTAGCATGCAGTAGGCATACAATTGGGACATACTTTTACTTATTTATTTAATCATAACATTGCGCCTTGAACTCCCCTCTTGCTTATATATCCGTCTCATCCCCGGTTGTTTTCATAAGGAGGCTCTGTCTGTGTGACTTCACGTCCGGTGTGCATTGGATTGTGGGTCAGAGTTGCCCAAATAGATTGCTGATTTCATCACTTAAAATCTCGGCCAGATGTAGTAGGCATCCGGGTATTTTAAAGCATACTAAATCTGACCACAATAATTGGGACATCATAAATCTTTTTCTACAATACTAAATATCAGAAAGTATGGGTATTGGAACACAGGACGTCTGCAAGATCAGTGAAGTCTGTCAGATAAAGAGATGGATCATACCATTGGAGCCGTAGGGCCAGGGGGGTACTGGCCTTGTGGTGGACCATTCCATTGTGGAGGCTGGGCAGGGTGCATCATGGCTGGATCAACAGGAGCGTAGCCAGGGTTCTGAGGTGGGTAGCCAGGGTTCTGAGGTGGGTAGCCAGGGTTCTGAGGTGGGTAGCCGGGGTTCTGAGGAGGGTAGCCGGGGTTCTGTGGAGGGTATGTGGGGTTAAAACCCTGTACACAGACACAATAAGGAAGGAGATCAGGAGATAGATAGATAGATAGAAAGAGGAAAAAAGCCGGTCGAAGCCGTGATAGTAAAAAAGAAAGATGGATGCAGATATGTTGTTTGAGTTTGAAACGGCTTTAGCCTCGACACTTAACGATTTGGAAGATGGCACTCAAATCTTTAATAAGCAAAAAAGAAGAATGTTCTGTTGCCGACCAACCACGGCAAAAGTTAAATTTACCAGTCGACTGTTGGCTAAACGAACAGGGCTTAATACGTGACCTTTTTCATTGCTCTGATTGGTCGTAGTGCTATCCAATTGCGTGCAGTGGTGTTTGCAATGCCCGCGTACGTAGAGTCAACACTCATGACTAACGATAATATCAAACATGTTAGATTTTGTCGTAACGTCAAGACGGGAAGAAGACTGACTGAAATCGGGTCAGATGAACACCTCACACCAAACGACTGAGATTACGGGCACGCGCCATAGCTCCAGCAAGTGATTTCAGTCCGAAATTGTAAATTTGTCTGCGACTGTCAAATCATGTAAGAAGTTGTTTGGTGTAAGGTCGGCTTAAGGATCCAGTGTCGTGAGAGCATGTTAGGCTGAGTCAAGCGTATCCCATATTCAGGCGAACAGGATTGTTCTGTGATACTTACTGGGGAGGGTGGGGGGCCGTTCCACTGTCCTGGGCCAGAGGGCATAGTGGGAGGATGTACTGTAGGACCCTATATATAAGAACACATAAACACACAGGCTTGTAAACAAAAAAACACATTGGTCTGGGTCCTCTTCTTGGATAAACATTGCATAAAATTTTTTACCAATAACCCTCCTTTTATCAGAAGGATCCAGTAAGTGCAATGCTACGTTGCTTAATGATCATGAAAATATTGAATAGTTTTGATCCTGTGTAGTTAGAATCACACGTGTGTTTTGAAATGTCCTATGTTGTACCATGTTGGTTTCAGGGCCTTGGTAGTACACCTGCAAACACAGAAAAACAAATATGCACAAATCAAATCAAATACCATATTCACTCTGAGACATCATACTGTCAACTAAAGGAACATGTTTGTGAAAGAACAACATCCAAGAATACATAAGCAGTGACTGTAAGTAGAATCTCACATTTCCTGTGTTGTATGGAGGGGCCGGGCCAACAGGACCACCGGGAGGAGGGTGGATTGACTCGTGGACTGTGGTCGTCTGGAGACAGACACAGATGAAGAAGGCAATTTAATGGTCAGGGACTTGGAATTATTTTGTTTATTGACTGGTGAAAGATTGCATGGTGTCCATATATTTGTCCATTTGACCATCTTTCAGTGCATAGCTATGGTGAATATCTGTGTTGCTGTTAGGTAACACTGATGCTCAACAAGTGAACACATCATGTTTAGTGCGAGACACTGCTGGTAATAACATTGTTTTTTCCAGCACCGGTCAATTTTGAGATTTAGTCTATTGTGTAACATAATAACATGTCCATAACAACTTTTCTTTCATAGTTGTATAAATCAAAAATCATGCACAAATGTAAATTTAGGTGTTTATTTTACTAGACCTTGTCTGTTTGTATCTGTATATTTCTCCTATACAACCATCTTTAACAGCCATTATCTCAACATTCGTTATATAAAAATAATTGCTTTAATGTAAGTAATCAACTGGCAATTTTTCCTAATGATATCTATAAGAATGTTTTTGACTTAACCCTCACCTGCAGTGTATCGTCTTAAAATGACTGACAGCTAACACATGTTAAAGGATTGAATATGTTTATATATGTTGACATATGGTGTCTATTATCTGAACTCATCACTCAGAGCCACGCTTAGCATATCATTGAATGGAGTGACCATATTATTAGAGTTAAAGCCTATAGGTGGATGCAGAGAGGAGGAGGATATGTCTAAAGTTTGGATTGTGGAGTAAACCCTTTCCAAGAGGCTCCTCAAGTCTCACTGACCAATCTGAGAGCTTGGTCATTTGCATTGTCTTTCCAACCTGGCTCAAGGCTAGCCTGGTCCTACCAGACCATCGTACTTCATTTCATTTGTCCAGAGCGTCTAGAATCGCTCAATTGACAAATGTTAACTCACTGAAGGCAGGTGTCTGTTGAAGTTTAAAAGTATTGGATCTACCCAGTGCCACTCTGGATCTGCCAACCAATAACGTTTGGTCGTGACGTATGTCATGCGCCGGCCTCAAATAGTTCTCAACCACTCCCTGTTTGCTGATTGGACCGCCAAAAATGTGGCAGATAAAACCCAAGAATATAGCGCAGGTCCAGACTGACTACTGAAGGGAAATGACAATTGAGCGCAAGTACGTAGGCATGCAGTGCCAGGCTAGCTCAAGGCCCCAGAGGTTCAAGAAAATGCTAAATGGAAAGGTGAAATTAATCCGTGTACCTTCTGTTCAATCCATATCCGTTTAGAAATCAAAACACGAAAAACGAAAGAAACTGTTTGATTTAATTTTTTAATTATTTGTTTCATTTAAAAAAACAAAAAACAGACTGTTTTATTCAAAATATGCTTGTAAAACATGAATTGATTGCCATTTCTTATTTTTTATTTTCCATGTTGCCCTTTACATATGAAAATGGGAAAGGAGACAAACAGAAAATGTAAAAAATGTGCATTTTCATCAAGTTCCAAATAATAATTTATATTAATCAGCGGGTTAAACTGTGTCCCGCAGCCACAATGCCACGAGCTATGCGCGGCCAGCGCCGTGATGGCTCTGACCCATAGACTGTTTTCTGACCGTGGCTATCTCCGTCTTTTAAGTAGGCTAAAGCAAGCCTCTTGTCGGTAGTGGAAACGCATGGCAGATCTAGTAGGGTAACCCTGCCGAACCGTGCCGAACCGAACTGTGCTGCTCAGAGGAAACAAGGCATGATCAAACAGCGACAGACAAACAGCTGTTGATCCAGATCAAAACGGGACAAACCACCAAATGTTTAATCTTTATTGAGAGGGGAAACATATTTTGGCTGGCTGCCAAAGGCTGCTATGTCATTGTCTGTCATAGGCTACCATCAAGAGCCTTATTTTACAAAAAGCTCAATTCAGATAGCCTATAGCCTAAACGTGGACAAAATATAGCCTAGACAAGTTTCTTCTTTCCTCGACACACACACACGCGCGCACCCCCTTAAACTTGGCGATTGCCCACTTTGACTCGGCAAGTGAAGCGAAGACAGGGAAAAAAGAGAGACAGAGACGACGATCGCCTCGCAATTTTCACTCGTGGAACTAACCATTAAAAATGCTTTCATATGCAGCTGTCTGCACTGGGGCTCATGCCTCAGCTGATAACAAGTATCAATAACATTATCAATAGTGTAGGATGAGTCCCTCAGTTCCCAGTGCGATGCTGACGTCCGCACGTAATCGGTGATTAATGAATGAAGAGTAAAACAAACATTTATTAGATTATTATGAGACCCAAGGCAATTGCCTACCTTTGCGCAATGGTTAAGTTCGCCTCTGGGCGTGCGCGGACACACACACACACTAAATTGAAACATGTATTTTTCAAAATCAACATTTAGGCCATTATTCTCATATTTGATATCCTGGTCATGAATTGTGATTACAAATGGATAAAAATGTGTTTTAGTATAATATATAATGTAGATGAGAGGATGATTATTAAAAAAACAGGTCACTTTTCGTTTTTCGTGTTTTGATTTCCAAACGGATATGGATTGAACGGAAGGTACACGGATTTGTAACATCGCTCTGCGGCTGTTTCCCACATGCATTCAGTTATTGATGCATAAAATTTAAAATACTGTCTGCTAAAGCGCTGTTTGCTTAGTTGTTCTATGCTCATTATATGTTATCCTTGTAGTTGTGTTTATTGTGTATGCTCGTTTTCACTGTAAATGAGGGAAACCTCAGAGTCTTTCCAGTGAAAATAAAGGTTATTGATTGATTGATTGATTGATTGATTGATTGATTGATTGATTGATTGATTGATTGATTGATTGATTGATTGATTGATTGATTGATTGATTGATTGATTGATTGATTGATCCAACTGAACTACATTATATGTTAGTAATGTTTCCTGGCCATTTACACTGTGGCTGTTACAGAAGCGTTCTATAAAATCCCAGGTTGCAACATTAGTTCACTGTGGGCTATGATGTATTTATCAGTATGATGTTTACTTGGTTATGAAATGCAGTTGGCTATTGCTCCTTCAGACTCTCTGTAAAGGTGCAGTAGAGCATACACCCACATACCATGACAGGAGCATCAGGGAACATGAGATCTGTGTTAAGGGTCAACTGTCTGCAACTCATTCCTATTAGGGGACAGCTGTCACATAGGACGTTGCTACGGGTTCATTGAAGTTGCTGCACAGTCGACTCATATTTGTCCGAAATATTCACAAACAGCACATGCCTTGTTATGTATTTGTTTATTGGAGCTTATCACAAATAATGTTCAATTGAAATCAGTTTATCTTTGATGTGGCCAAACACTAAAATGATTCCCACAGAACCTTTGGAATTGGGTTGTTTATTTACCATGTTATTTTGCCCTTTATATTTTTACACGTCATGTCATTGAAAAACTAAATACATGCTGGAAGGAAACCAGGAAGTACCCGTGATGGTCACATATACTGTATGTTCTAAGTCATTATGTTGTAGAGTGTGTGTCTTACACTTTGACCAAAACTCAAACTATTGAAAATTCTCTGTAATAAATGTTAACTTAATTATCTATTTAAGAAGTGTGTGAAACAAGTCGGTAAATAACAGTTTGTTCAGATGGAGTTTTGCTTGTGTGTGTACCTGTACCACAGTGTGGGAGGATTCCTTCTTCTTGAAGATCTTCTTGCGACAGCAGCAGCAGATACCAGCAGGGATCCCCAGGAGGAGGAGCAGGGCCAGGAGAGGGTTCGCCGATTCGTACTCATGCTTGTCTGCAGAGGACCAACACAGTGACACAGTCAGCTTCACTGTCTGAAGGGAACCATTGGTAAAGCAGTAAAGAATCACAATTATAATAAAGATTCGGTTTCAGCTCGTACACTCTGAAATGATTTTTTTGTTGGCTGTTTAGTGACAGTTTGTAGAGACAGAGATGCAATGGGGCAAAGAGGGGAATTACATGCAGAGAACGACGCAAGCTGGATTCTAACCCGGGTCTGCAAGCGAACTGAGCTCTATGGGGGGAGGGGGGGGATTCACTATGGTAAAGGAAAATTTTAAAATGTTAATATAAACTGTGCATAGTCCATTTCACTGGACTTTGTGGCTGCAATCGTGCATTATGGGCCATCTTGTCACATCAACAGTTTAAAGTGTTACCCTAAACCCTCTTTGCATTGTAAACTCTAACCACAGAATGTTATGATAAAAGCCAATCACATTTTGATTTGATATCAATTCATTGTTCAGCCCTAAAACACAAGAAGCCTGTTCTATCACTCACTCCTGTGGAGAAGAAGAGGCAAACCAGGCCAAAAAAAGTGCAACAAAAATAACATTTGAAGTAAGAGCTTGATGTGATACAGCCACCATCCAATTGAATTGGATGGTGGCTGTTAGGGACAGGCAATATGACCTCAAATGAATTTGAGGTCATATCGCCTGTCCCTAACCCAAGGAAGACCCGTTTGTGGAGGCTGATAGGGTTCCTCATAAATAATAAAGTCAGATTATTCTGATGTACGGTACACCAACCTGTCAGGTCCATCCTGGTGATAGAAACCACCCTGTCCTTGCGGTCCTTCAGGGTGTAGCGGCCCTCGTCAGTGTAGTTGACATGCTTGATCTCGATCTTCATTGAGTGGGTCTTGACTCGGTCCCAGTAGTCTGGAAGGTCCTGGGACACGCGAGCACCGTCACGCACCTTAGGGGGACAAACCTACTGTCACTAATGCATCCATCTGCATCACAACCAATTCATTACAAGCTGAAAAATATCCCTTCAATTGTACGCTAAACTGAGATTTTTTCCGCCAGACTGCCATTTATTTTAGTTTTTTCTTTTGTCTCCTGAATAATCCGCAGTAGCTCTAGAGTTGAGAGGCTGATTAGCGGAGTGATTAAAAAATAAACGGCCGTCTGGCGGCAAACTAAAGCTGTGGGAAAAATCTTAGTTTAGTGTAGGGATATTTAGGTTAGCATTTACATATCATGACAAATGTAAACACAGGTATTGAAACTAATTTAACCCCCAACTTCTGCACAGTTGACATTCCATCCCCAAATACTTAATCCCTACATCTAATATTCATCAAACTATACTTCCATCCATGTTCTATCCATCTGGTCTCTGCTTAACTCACCAGTGTAACGTTGGCATACTCCCCAGTGAAGGAGAGCAGAGCATCAGCCAGTTCAATGCCCTCCAGGGAAATGTACAGACTCTCTCCTGCTATACACTTCTCGAAGTTACGTCTGGCTGAAATCAGGAAAAAGACATATATCCCATTGAGTTATACTTGAGCCTGTTTCTTACAATGCAACTCTTACAATTCGTTCAGCTCAACAAAAAATAAATGAGGACAAAACATTCAAAGATAATATTTGGAAAAGAGATTACGTCACAGTGATTCTCTTTGAGCAAACCAAAGTATATTCTTCTGTGCACAATAATCTTGCATTTGCCATTATTCCAGTTGTGCATTGGCATGTGTCGTCTACTGTGTAAAAACTACAGAAATGCAGGCTGGCAGCTGGTACTGAGAGCTTTGGGGGTGTTGACATGTTTTGTAAATAATAACGCACTTGGCTTTTTTTTACTTTACCATATGAATAGTAAGCCTAATAATCATCAGCAACAGTTGTTTAGTGAATATGGACAGTAGTAATTGTTCGAGAAAGAAAATCAAACTAGAGAACCAAAAAGTTCTTAGAAACCATGTTCAATAAGCCTAACTCACGTTCGACAGCCACTTTGACATTGGATAGCTCCTTATTCCAGTAGTCCTTCGTGGAGTATGTCCCCTGGTCCTCATAAACCACCTGACACAAACACACACGACATACACACACTGTGATCCATAATCTCTGGCCACACCATGGACTGTTGTTCTGCTTCCCACCCCTGATGGGAAACCTTACTGACGTGGTGTAGACAGAGGTGTCACTTGAAAGTGAACTCCAAAGCATCATCACTGCCTCAAAGGAATAGTAGTAAGGAATAATCTTTAGCTTTCTGCCTCACTCTCCGGCTCTAGAAAAGACAACAGACACCGTTTCTGTAACAATGTGTAGGTCAAAATGGGCAAATGTCACCCATACAGGTTAGCTTAGACTAACTGTAGGTCTGTTGTAAAGTTTATCTTTTTGACCTGCTCCCCTTTACTACCAGTGTTTGAGCTAAGCTAACCGGGATGAGCTAACTTTACCAATTTCTATATAAAAAAATAAACGCACAGTTATAGGAACAGTCACCTTTTATTGAGTCAGAGAGTGAAACAAAAACCTAAACATTTTAAATGTTAACTCTTCCTTAAAATTAGCATTATTTCCAGTGAGACAGACTTCACCCAAATGACATTGGTTACCTTGTCGATGTACCAGCGTCGGTCGCTGCCTGAGCTCACCACCCTGCCTTTATTCCCCCTGTAGAAGACAATACATGAATTTCAGCGACACTGGAAAACACTCACTTCTTGCCACTATGACCAGAGCCCTGTTTCAGGTAGCTGGTTTTGAGGTAACCCAGAGTTTGTTCGCTCTGAGTTAGTGGAAACTCTCGGTTTTCCGTTTCAGGTAGCAGGTTCAGCGCAACCGAGAGTCAGTTACTGCGGCAACATAGGCCATGGGTCTAACCTGCTCGGGAGGTGGTTAGACCTACCCTGAGTGTGTTACGCTGCAGCTCCGACTGAAGAAAGAGTCACTGTTACAACGCGTCCCTGTACAGTTTAAAGCAAAATCAATCCATAGAAATCTCCATCGGGATGTTTTTTATCATGTACTGATGATTTTACGTTTGATCGATCATTTATCTGATCAGTAGCCTTGTTCTCATCCCTCGTTCGTTCATATGGCGGCCACCTTACACATCGTGCTACATTCAGATTAATAAACCTATTTGTATTGTAAGTAGGCCTATATCATTCTTCTTTTTATTAATAGGGATTTTTTAACGTCTGTGCCACTGAACAGATTTATGTCAGGTTGAAATGTAATTCTGTGGCTGGGGCTGCTCATCCCAAAGTCACAGACGAGCCTCGTTAAATAGCCGTATATGAATATAGAAATAATATAATAATTTAAACTGTGATCACTAGAGGACAATATAAAACACTGTCAGCAATGCTTTGCGGCACCATACACTTTTGCTGCTGCTGATATGCGTAACTTAATTCTTAAAATAGACTTGCTTCTAATACGGAAGCGTAATGATTCTATTGACAAAAAAATATATAATAATATCCCCGTTAATTCTTCTCCATACCATAAACTCATTCGTTAATATTTCGTTTATATTGGTTGACCCAACGCTGATCCACTGTTCTGAAACCAAAAACCCAGAGTTGCTCAGCTCTGAGTTGAGCAACTCAGAGCGCAGGATTAAACCCAGAGTTTGTAAAACCTGCTACCTGAAACAGGGCTCAGGTTGGTCCACAACCAGACCACAATGTGTCCCCAGCCTGGGCAATTTGACCTTAAATCAATATCACCATTAATCATCATCATTAATTGAACATTTACCTCAATTCGATTAATAAACAACTATTTAGTTTTTTTTCCCTTTTTTGTTCACTGACAAGGTTTGTAGCCTACTGTAAATATGCTCAACTATTAAAGCTTGGATATTTTATCTAACAAAATACTTTCTTTGTGATTTAAAAACAAAACACAGATGAACTATTTATGGTTATCTATCGAATATTTCCAACTGAAATCAAAGCATCGCTTGAAATGAAAATTTCACATATAATTTTTTAAATTTTTAAACTGAGCTAAGGGCGCCCACTTACATATCAGTTTTGAAGTAAAAATCAAGTTCTATTTAATAACAAATAAACTGTTCACTGTTTATTACATCGCAAATAATCGCAAATGGATTAAATTCAAACCAGGAAATGAGACGCTCGCTAAGCGGAGATTTGAACATCGCAGGTGAAAAGAACCTGAACCTTTGTAAAGTCCTACCAACCGAGCAGGATCTTTCTCGGTAAGAAAGGTTCCAGGAACTACAGTTTAGACCCTAGTTCCTGCGGTGGAAACCAGCTTAGTTCCTGCAAAGGTTCTTACAGTTCCGGGAACTAGTTCCTGCGGTGGAAACGCGGTTTCAGTAGCCTAAATAAATATTTTAAATATAGGCTTATTTATTCATTTTTTTAAATCAAGATCTTTTTATTTACTTTATCAATATATCAAAGTGCAAAGTTGTTCACTTGCCACAGACAGGTTGCATGAAAAGAACAAACAAAAAACAACTTATGACACTCATAGCAAAACAAACACCAAAAAAGAAATATCAAAACACCCAAAAATAATCCCTCCCAAGTCACCGCCAGTGAACACATGTCAGCATCATGTCACAACAGTTACCATCATCCAGGGAATGGAATGACTGCACTCCCGCCTACCTTCTCTTGACTATAAAGAATGCATTAAGCCTGAAATGAGCTCAAAAAAGGTCCCCATACTTTTTGAAATCTTGCACTGGAATGTTGAAGTGAGTACCTAATTTTTTCGAGTTTAAGACAGGACATAACATCTCTCAGCCATTGTGTATGAGTGGGCGGGACAGGTTCCCTCCACTTCAGCAGGATGGTTCGCCGGGCCAGAAGAGAGGCAAAATATATAGTACGTCGTTTATCTGCAGTTATGCCTCATTTCCACAGAGTAGAGCGGGTCGGGTCGGAGCGGCTCAGAGACAGCTCACTTTTAAGACCCTACCCTTACTGGTTTAGGCTGGACTGCGATAGCCGCCGCCAGAATATGGGTCAAACTATCGGGCTGTGGAACAACTGTGGTCAAGCCAGCGGTCTCTTGTTTTTGCTTGGTCAAACCAGCCGCTTCTTTATTTATTCCCCCCGTGTTGTTGTGAGCGTAAACGCACAGAGACTGCTCGGTGCAACTGATAGAGACAGTGAGCGAACAGCTCTGGCTGCGGCAGCTACGTGACATCGTAGCAGTGGGACACAGTGTAACCAACTGATTAATTTAATGACGAGGAAAAACACCACACAATAAACAGTGCTGTGCTCACATTTTCGCCAAAACACAAGACTCTCTTCACTCTTGCCGAGGTGACTACACACGGCGGAAATGATTATTTCGACCAATAAAGGGACGGCATGTGTAGCTCCGCCTTTTCGGCACCCTTTCAGGCGGCTGGTACCCCAACGGAGGAGTACCGAAATTAGGGGCGGCTCAGAGTGGTTAGGTGCGCTTAAACCGTACCCTAACCAACATTTGGCAAATGAAAAGCCAAACTACCCGGACCGAACCGCTCCGATCCGACCCGCTCTACTTGGTGAAACGAGGCATTAGTCTAACCACCTCGTCAGTGACCCCAAAAAGAGCAATTAGAGGCTTTGGTTCCAACTTGATGTTTAACACCTGAGATAATGTTTGGAAGACCTCTATCATGGTTAGGGCTGGGGCACAACCAATACATATGAAGAAGAGAAGCTTCTTAATGTTACATCTTAAGCACAGTGGACTAACATCAGGGTAAATAGTGGATAATTTCGCTTTTGAGATATGAGCCCTATGAACCACTTTGAATTGGATCAGGCAATGTCAAGCGCATAGAGAGGTGGAATTAACATGCTCCATGTATCTTCTGCTAAAGAGAAGCCCAGGTCCCCTTCCCATGCTGCTTTGATCTTGTCCATAGAGGCATGTCTTAGATCCAACATCCTGCCATAGAACGCAGAGACAAGTCTCTTTTGAGATAGATCCAAAGAAAGAACCAAATCAACAAGGGTTGTGTCTGCTGGCAAAGAAGAGCTGGACAGTTTGGATAGCACATAATGTCTTGTTTGCAGATATCTGAAAAAATCTGACCTTGGAAGACCGAATTTGTTGCTTAGTTGTTCAAATGATGCTTAAAGGCCTATTTCACCGGTGGGAATATGAAGGTGTATTGAATTCTGAGATCCTATGTAGTATAAATGTGCAAAAAAAAATTAAATTGGTTCATCCTAGCCTGAGAAAAGGCAGAAAGGCAGAAAGAGTGTTTTATGGTCTCACTGTCTAACCCTAGATTTCTCTTTCTGTGATGTCACAGAAGCGCAAAATACCCTTCTTGTGCCATTCTTTAAAGACAGGATCTTGGGTTGATGGTTTGAAAAGGTGGTTTTATGCAACCCAAAATATTTCCTTAATTGAACCCATATCCTTAAAGAGTGTTTAACCACCATATGTACAGAGCCACCGGATTTTTTAAAGATTTAATCGAGGGGAGTGGAAGTGGGGATCCAAGTAATGCAGGCACGGACATATTATCATCTGTATGTAATTCCATGGCTACCCAGTCAGGACAATTGGGCTGATAGTGAAAAAAAGATCAAAATGAAAGGCAGCGCAGGTTAGCAGCCCAATAGTAAAAACAAAAGTTTGGTAGAGCCAGGCCGCCAGAAGTTTTGTTTTTTTGGAGGTAGGTCTTATTGAGACGAGGCCGCTTACTTCTCCATATATAGGAGGAAAGAGTTGAGTCGAGTTGGTCAAAAAAGGACATGGGGATAAAAACTGGCAAGGCCTGAAAGAGGTACAAAAACGTTTTATTTCTTTTTAAAAGGTCAATAAATCACTGCCAATGAAGAGTAAAAGAAGAGGGTCTTTGACAAGGCCCACATCAAAATAATGTGCAAGTTTAAGTCGAATACAGGGTCTAATTGTTGGTTTTGATAAATTTTTGGATGAATCTCCAAGCCCTTTCCCTGAGTGTCTCTGACCTGATGTGTCCCTGGTGCCAGTACAGGATGGTGTTGCCGGGCTGGTCGGATGGAGTGAACTCCAGCTTCTCTACATTCTTTGGCAGGTAGATCTTCAGCTGTCGACCATGGGCCAGACGCTCATACACATCACGCTCACCATAGGACTCTGAGGACAAATACAGAATGTCCACCATGAATTAACAAAAGCATTACATTAAGGTATGTATATAGTTGGTTCAGGTTTGTAATTCATAAAAGGCAAAAAATGGCTATGGGAAGTTAAAGCCACAATGTGCATCTATCGAACAGTCTATAGAAAAACTATTCTTTGTGATTCTACCACTGGGGGAAGGACTTTCCAGTGAGTAAAGATTATTTATTCAGTTGTGAGAATACACCTTGGAAAATGTTCACTTCTCTGACACACCCAAAGTTATATAGTGCACTATTCAACCTGACATTCATACCTTCCGTAACCTTTAACATCTTTTATTCATTCAATAATCCCCACCTATGAGATCTGTCAGTGACCACTCCCCGTTGTCATGGTAACCTACCACCCACCTACATGCATATTGTACTGAGGAAAGAGGCAAACAGACATAACAATGTGCCGTGTATTAAGGTGCTTAGTATTTTGACAAAAAAGTAGTGCAATACGAACAGAAGAAAATACATTAAACAATAAGGTTCTGGCAACAATAACATATTCCACATATGTACAGAGCCAGCTTTTATTTTTCATTTTTTTTATTTATTTTGTTTTAGCCTACACTACCTCAATAAACAAAAGAGCAAGAATCACAAATTAACAAACAAGATACAAAACAGGAAAATAAATATATAATTCAAATGACTATGATATGCAGCAGTCAGATCCAATGTAGGTAGAACCAAGGCCGACCAGAAGGGCCATCCAGTTTACAAGAATAATTTCAGTAGGCTACGTTGGTTTCTGTGCTATATATATAACAGTATTCCAATCAATTCAACATCTCTGTTGTCCCTTGCACCATCCACTTACGCTGCCAAAATACACAGGAGCGTTGATAGCTCCAAGTCAGATCCAAACAAGGCAACCAATCTTTCACAATTTTGAAAACATATGTGCCAATTTATGAAGTTACCGCTCAATAATAGTTTACAGTGAAGCCTGTGTAATGTTTCAAATTGTGTCTCCGTCAAAACTGGAAAACAGCTAAATAACATCCCCAAAACCACCTTGACGAAG